>NC_034609.1:10391375-10403986 GCF_900095145.1 Mus pahari
GGGGGGTATAGGGAACTTTCGGGATAGCATTTGAAATGTAAATAAAGAAAATAATAAAGATTAAAAAAAGTTAAAAAAAAAAAAAGAATCAAAGCCAAGCAGGTTGTGTACACTTCCACCAATATGATAACAGTGTTATAGTTTAGAAGGTTGCTAATTGAGTCTAGAAAGTTTTGCTTTGAAAAACTCAGTAACCCCCAATCCAGAATTACCTGACTGGTTTGTTGATCCTAGTTGGGCCTCCCTGGCATCGTTTCTCTAGGACTATCATTATTAAGCCAAGTCACTTGTGTCTTACAGGCTTATTTCCACCTGGGAATCAATGAAAAGTTGGGTCTGTCTGGAAGGCCAGATAGGCCCATTGGCTGCCTTGGTACATCAAAGGTGAGTGTGTTTTCCTTGTGGAGTGCCTTTGGGAAGTAATTCTACATGGAGAAATCATGCTTGGCCTCTGGCCATCCCTGTCACATTTCATTATGTACTTGAGGCTGTTATCTGAATTACAATTTTCTGCACATAAATCTTACTTACTGTGTGTCGTATTATTGAAGCTTTCTGGGAATAAACGAACATCTCACTGCTATGTTATTGCCAAGCTTTGTAAAACATTTATAATAATATTTACTCAAGCATAGGGTTTTTCAGCCTTATTAGAAATGTTCTACTTTAAATTTACTGACATACTGACTCAAGCAAAAAACTTTAAAATTAATTATGGACTTTGTGGGCTATTATTTGCCTATTCAGAAATAAGTATCAGTATTAATTATTGTTGAGCTATGGGATACTATGCCTTATATTTTGTATGTTTGCTTTCTGTTTCCTATTGCAGATTTATCGCATTCTAGGAAAGACTGTGGTTTGTTACCCTATCATCTTTGACCTGAGTGATTTCTACATGTCTCAGGATGTTCTGCTGCTCATAGATGACATAAAGGTAGCGCTGAGCAGAGGTGACTTGTTCACACTGGTTTCTGGCAGGTGTATTTAGGTGGAGGATTCCTGGGTGTCCATGATGCTAGGTTACACCAAGTAGAAACTGAAAATAAATAGTGCCTTTGAGAGTTTGGAATTCTAGCTACACTAAAATAAAACTACACTCTTGTAGAAGTGATACTGTCTAAAACTGTGCTTGTATGATACTAGTAGTTCATCTCCCTTTGGGGAAAAAAAATTGAATTAGAGTAATTTTACTTGTGAAGATTGTCTAGTAGGATTTCAACTAACCCATTACTGCATGGTTAAGATCTATTCTACTCTACTCTGTGAGAAGAGTAGAAAGACATGGTCATTACACCTGGAGCCAAATTATGTCTGTTCAATTTTTGACTGTATTTACCAGCTGTATATTTTCAGGCAAGTCATTTAGCTCCTTTATACTTCTGATTTTTAATGTGTAAAACCAGATAATAAAAGGGCTGTGCCCTGTAATCAATGAATTAATGCATGTAAAACAGTCAAAAAGTGTCAGATGAATGGTGGAAAGTTACATGATGGTGATGAGACTCCATGGCAATCAGCACTCTCCACACATCACTGATGGTTTCTACAGATAAGGTTCATTTTCTTCTGCCTCTTTGTATGAATCCATAGTGAAGAGTAGTGACAGTCTTCTCAATTCACTTATGAGCTGTACTTTGCTAAGGCCAGAAAGAAACGTGACGAGAGGAGAAGAGAAAGGCATGAATAAATACGAGCCTCACAACATAGTGCAAAGTTTAAAATGAAAATGACTCTTTGCGTCTAAGTAGCCTAAATTATCCAGAGTTTGATTATAAACTGTTAAAGCTGTTATGGGCGCTTTGCCTCTCAGTAAGGATCCCATTGATCTCAGACACTAGTCCATGACATCCTACCTCAATCTAATTTTTTTGATAGAATGCACTACAGTTCATTAAGCAATATTGGAAAATGCATGGACGCCCACTTTTTCTTGTTCTCATCCGGGAAGACAACATAAGGTAGGTTGATTAAAAAAGTAGGCCATGGGACTGAAGAAATGGCTCCACAGTTTAGGGTCCACATAGCTCTTGCAGGGGACCTGAGTTCACTTCCCAGTACTCATGCCAGGTGGCTCACAAGGCCTCCAGCTCCAGCTCCAGGGGATCTCATGCTCATCTGCCCTCTAAGGAGACTGCATTCACATGCACACACCCATAAGCATCACAGAATTAAAAATAAAGTGCATCTCTTTTTTTTTTTTTTTTTTTTTTAAAGAAAGTTAAGCCTCACTTGCTTTGTGGCATTAATACAGAAAACTTGAAGCCTGAGCCTCCTGGTATTTTGCTATTCTAAGCACGTTGCAAGTTATTTTGCATATATAGCAAATATTTCTTTGTTAATTTCACCTTATGTTGTTAATAAGACTATCTTGTTTATCTTCTTTATTCTAGAGGTAGCAGATTCAACCCAATCTTAGACATGCTGGCGACCTTTAAAAAGGGAATGATTGGAGGAGTCAAAGTTCATGTTGATCGTTTACAGGTAGCCTTCTAAACGTCAATGTTTGTGGTTCAGGACAGTTAAAGTGCTGTGCTTCTTAATGGGATTTACAAGTTTCATTCTGTCTACCTTCTCACTCCTGTTGTCCTTCTCAGTTTGTCCAGCTGTCCTCATCAGGGGCTTGAAAAGTGGCTGCTTCTTAACAGAATCTTAGACTTTGGTAGCTTGATTTCATCCTAGTATTTATAGGAACAAGTCCATCATAGACTAATGACAATCTTGGGCTTCTACAGGCATTTTGGTTGTCTCTTGGCCATATGCTGTTTTGCTTACTGAACTGTAACATCCAACCAGGAGAAAGCTGTGTTCCATGCAAGCACCACAGCATTCCCAGCACAGCTCCTAAACGGAAGCACCCATAGGCCCCCAGCGAGAGTGCTGGTGTCTCCTTTATACACCTCTTCCAGAAAAGTCAAGCATTTGCAACTAAATATTCTCTGATACCAAGTGATGTTTTAAAATTGAAATCTATAGAGTATTGATAGTATTTGGCATTAGCTAGTGAACTTAAGCTAAACATTTATTTATGAGCAGAAATAGCCAATAAGGGTGAGTAAGCTATATAAATATAAAATGTTAAATAAGTTATTTGCATGTTTTCAGTATTGGTTATTAGCTTTAAGAATTTGGTCATTTTTGACTCTTTCTCATACCCTACATGATAATCACTCACTGTTGTCTGTCCATTCCGAGTGTATCCAGGCTTGCTTCCCCTAGCATTGACACCATGATGCAGGCTACCATCATTCCCTCACTAGATTTTTCTGTCATCTCCTGAATTCTATTATCAACAGTTAGCCTTGTCATACACACTTGCTACTGGCAGTTACACTGATTGTAAACTCCCAGGGACTTCTTTTCTCACACACATAAAAGTAGAAAGCAGAGTCCCAAAGGCGGTGTGTGTTCCATACACAGTGTGTGATCCATAGATGGTGTGTGATCCATAAACAGTGTGTGGTCCATAGATTCTGCACCCACATCATGGACCCGGCTTTCTATCATCTCCCTAGCCATTCAGTTCAGCCATACTGCCTTCTTTATTGCTTCTAAAATTCACCATGCATGTTCCCACCCTTTGCACATGATAGTTCTTCAACCTGAATGTTGACCACAGTCCTACTTCCAGTGTCTGATTTACATTCATCTTGTTAGAGAAATTTTCTCTGGTCACATATATATAATGGCTAACTGGCCTCCTGTTCCCTTGCCCTAGTACCCCTTCCCTTTATTGTTCTTATTTCTACCTAGCGGTTATTTTTCTACATTGCTCTTACTGTCATCTGACATGTATTGTTTATGTTATCCATCTCATATACATAGTCATAAGATCAATGTCAAGGGACCAAATATTTCATATATTTTATGCTAATAATTAGCACCTTGTATAATGCTTGCATATAGCAAATGATCAATAAATATTTATCTAACTAGTTATTTTGCCAAACAACAAGTGGTATAGATATGAGCTTGTATGTTAGAAACACCATTCAAAAAATAAAAATAAAAATAATAATAATAATAAAGAATAAGAAGAAACACCATTCAACAAATGCAAATAAAGATCCTGCCCTAAGAAGGTTCATAGTCTAACAGCAGTCTGCTTATAGCTGGGCTCATTTGGCTTTCTCATCCATGCTTTGCAAGGAAGATTGGTGTCATGTGTCATTCCTGTGTCTGGGTGTCCACATTTGTGAGTATTCCTGTATCATCATCTCTACTAGAGAAATGATGGATTCATTTGTCTCTTACTCAGAGCTTCTTCATATTTGAAACAAACTGAGAGAAAATGATGCAAATATAATAATTTTCATAAGAATAACTAATTTAGAATAATAACTTACAACTTGTTTCTGACTGTTCTCTGGGTAACTAGAAGTGATAGGTAAGTGTTTATTCTCACCCATTCGCACTACTCACCACAAATCACTGACAAACAAAAAAGGTGTTTGAATTTAGACTCATTTAGTCTGCTGAACTTATAATTGAGAAGAAGTGGAACATAGACTGACCAAATGTGGCTTGCCACATGCCAAAATGCAGAGAAACAATAGCTTAGATATTTATTATTGTAGAAATTATTTAATCCCGACCTAGGGTTTTTACCCTGCCTTTGATCCTTTAGTTCCTGGATAAAAGACACGCACAGTCTTTAAGTTTACAATAAGCCTTAAATAACACAAGAGCTGGGCAGATACCTACCCTCCATGCTATTAGAATCTAGTTTCCTGTCATTAAACCCAAGACGTTACTTACTGTGTTTCATCTGGGATGCTCTTCACTCCAATCTGCTAGCCTCAGGGCCATATTTTTATGGCTCACCTAACACATGGCAGCCTCTTCTTCCTTCTTCAACTTCTCCTCCTCCTCATGGTTCTCCTCTGACCCCAAGCCTGGGAAATCTAAACCCCACCTATATCTCTTCTGCCCAGCTATTTGCTGTTGGCATCTTTTTTTTTTTTTTTTAATTAAAAAAAAAAATGTATTTACTTAGAAGCATTCAGAATGTCAACAAAACAGCCACATTTTTTTTTTTGCAATTACAGAGTGGTATTCAGTTAACAGAACAACAATTATCTTCGTATAAGCTGCATCAGAGACAACTAAAGATGGAAAAAATAAAACCGAAAGGAAAAAAAATAAAAAATAAATAAATAAACCAAACTACTGTCCCCATATATAACTAATTTGTGCTGTGCACCAACAAGAACCTGCTTTAAATTTCCATGCCAATTTACAACCCCCAGACTGTACCAGGCAAGGTTAGTGGCTATTGAAAATACCACTAGGACAGGGCTATCTAAAGACACATTCGGTAGTGTGTTAACTATACAGAAAAAGACACTGTACAGTTTAAAAACAAATCTTACACAGCCTTACATTTCACTTTTTTTCTTTAAAAGGAGTGAGTTGTGTACAGGGGGGTTAAATGCTTTATAGACAAGAAAAAAAAAACTGCGCTAGAACCAACTTATTCATCATCTTCTTCATCATCTTCATCTTCCTCTTCCTCATCCTCTTCATCCTCCTCATCATCTTCCTCTTCCTTCTTTTTCTTGCTCTTTTCAGCCTTGACCACCCCCTTTTTCACTGCATCAGGTTTTCCTTTAGCTCTGTAGGCAGCAATATCCTTCTCATACTTCTCTTTCAGCTCGGCAGCCTTCTTCTCATAGGACTGCTTGTCATCCGCTGCAGTGTTGTTCCACATCTCTCCTAGTTTCTTTGCAACATCACCAATGGATAAGCCAGGATGCTCGCTTTTGATTTTGGGGCGGTACTCAGAACAGAACAAGAAGAAGGCCGAAGGAGGCTTCTTGGGTGCATTGGGGTCCTTGAACTTCTTTTTGGTCTCCCCTTTGGGGGGGGGATGTAGGTTTTCATTTCTCTTTCATAACAAGCCTTGACAGCCTTTGCCATATCTTCAAATTTCCCCTTTTCTTTAGCAGACATGGTCTTCCACCTCTCTGAGCACTTCTTGGAGAACTCTGAGAAGTTGACAGAAGCATCCGGGTGCTTCTTGTGCTCCTCCTGACAGGTTTGCACAAAGAATGCATATGAGGACATTTTTGCCTCTCGGCTTCTTAGGATCTCCTTTGCCCATGTTTAGTTTTCCTCTGCGAGGCACTGAGTCGTCCAGTGCCTGTCCGGCTCGCACTTGCCCTGGTGCTCTCTCTATGGAGCTCAATGTACTCGGCATCTTTATTTACCATTCAGGAATAACTTGGGCGCAAGGTCTACATGCAGACTCTTGACTCTGGGACAACCAGGTCCTGGGACCCGCACTTAGCATTACAATAGATAACAAAATACCAAACCTCAACAATTATAATCTTCATGATCTTGTAAGAGAATTGGTTGTTACATCACTGGATAACCCTGAAATATATCAATATTACAGTATTAGGATCTAAGGTTTAATTTTCTATTTTCTTTCCCCAAAAAACAACTTAATATCTTATTTTCTAAACATTTAATAAATGCTAAAACATTTTAGTACCCACTTTAAAATAAAGACATCTAGATGGCGGTTTAAACAATCAGTAGAGACTTTGACTCAATCCCCAGCACTGTAATAAATAAACACATGCCTATAATTCAAAGAACAGAGAGACCATCTCATGGTGACTTTCCTGTTTAATATGACTCATGAATTTGTTGTTTGATGTATCCAGTCTATTTATAGGTGTTTGTATTCTGTCTTAATTTGTTACATATACAGATCTTTGATTTTAGAATTCTCATTTAGGAAATTACTTCAAAATTATATGTAAGTGAACATATAGAAAAGTATGAGCAGAGAGTGTAGCTTGACAGATGTAAACATTTTGAATCATCACATTGCAGACATTGATATCCGGAGCTGTAGTAGAACAGCTTGACTTTCTACGAATTAGTGACACAGAAAAGTAAGTCCCTTTGAATTACTTATACTTAGTTTTTTCATTTCTTGAAACTATATTAGGAATGCAGAAAATCTTAAATGCTTTATTTTGATTTCCAGGCTTCCAGAATTTAAGAGCTTTGAAGAACTAGAATTTCCCAAGCATTCAAAAGTCAAACGACAAAGCAGTACCGCAGATGCTCCTGAGATGCAACATGAGCCAGACATCACCATTACCGAGTGGAAAAACAAATCCACCCACGAAATCCTTCAGAAACTGAATGTAAGCAAGATATAATCACTCCTAGCCCTGAGGGGCTGCCAGAACAGGACCTCTCAGTCAGGCTGTGTGCTTTCGTGTCCTCTGAGAGAAATGGGTGGCTGGCCAGGGCAGGTAGTGAAAAGGTGTCCTCTTGGGTCACAGTCAGTATGGATGTATAAGGAGTGGAGATGGCAAGACTTTGTAGATGGGAGCTTAGACTGGGAGCACTGATGCTACCTTTGTGTGCTTCAAATTGTTCTTTAGGCTTTCCTTTCTCTCCCTGCCCCATCCACAGCTCTCCTGCCTAGAGGTTAGCTCCAATGACTGCTCTGTCTTTCCAGTCACCGAGGAACATAGTCCTCTTACTGTACCTACATGAGTGTTTTAGCCATGTATTACTCTGTCCTGACATTATTCAGATTTATAAAAAAGAAATGAAACCTTACTGGTAGAGCTATAAACTCTGAGTCATGTTTGGCCATACAGTTTTGAGCATATCAACTAGATACTTTCTTTGTAGTCACAGCTAACTTCTTATTAATCCATATAAATAACAATATCATATAGCAGTCACAAAGCACATACACAGTGTCCTGAAATATAAATATTCTATATGTGTCTCTTCCTGTGTCTCTCCGTCTCCACTGATAGTAGCATGGTCTCCCATTTATAAATAAGTAAAATTCAGGAGAGTGACCTAGCCAAGTATCAGATGGTGATGTATTAATATTCATACACACTACAGAGTCTGTTCTTCAGTGATTTGCTTATTGGAACAGTTGATCATTAAACCCTGCTATATCCAGAAACTGACTTGTGTGCCCTCTCTGCCTTCAAGGCATCTCAGACCAAGGTCTGTAACACCATCTCATTTACCATATCAGTGGCATCACGTCTTTCTTCCGTTCCCTATCAGGCTGGTCCCTCTTTGCAGCATGAGCTTTATTATTACTTGAGTCCTATGGTCATCAAAACTCATTTCATCCCAGATCCTTATGCCAATTGATGTTTCAGGACTGCAGTTGTCTGGCTGGTCAAACCATCCTGCTGGGTATATTGCTCAAAAGAGAAGGCCCTAACTTCATCACAATGGAAGGTAAGAGTAAGTGAGCAGGGGGCACATCTATAAAAGGGGCTCTGCAACGTGAATATCCATCAGCTCTACATAACAATGCCCACTGTTCTGAGTTTCTCATCTTCTATTAAATCTCCCACCCTCTCCCGTGGAAAGCCTCCCTTACCCTTGCCCTCAGGCGGTGCCTTGCTTCTCTGCTCAGCACAGAACCTGGATTCCGCCTGGGACCCTGAACTTCTGGTCACTCCATAGTTGCTTGTTGACATTTCTGTTTCCTGCTTTATTTCCTGTAATTTCTCAAAAATAGTATTGAATAGTTATATTTTTGGAAACTGGCTTCTTGATGGTTTGTAGTAGTCATTTGGAACAGAATTTTGCTCTGAAAGAAAGTGGTCTATTAAAAAAAAAAAAAATCATTTCTAAGTGTGTCTATGGCCACACTGCCCTGTGGAGGAGACCTGGTGATCCTTGAAATCCACATTTGTATGTAGTCGTTGCTGTGGGGAATCCTTAAGTTCTACATCATGATCTGTTTCTGGCATTTTATAGTACAGAACAATATAGGATATGCTGAAACATATTTCCTATCATCGGACTTTTTGGATGATCTCAAACCCCTGACTAGCAGTATATGCTGATGTGCTTGTGCTTAAAGTGGAGATGCACTAACCACTGGCATTCCAGTAGTGCTGACTCAGAGCAGAAATGCTCTGCACCGAGCTGCACCTCCACCCCCGCTACTGCTCTTTATTTTGAGGTGTTCTTACTAAGGTGCCCTCACTCTCCTCTGACCATCTCTGTGGCCCAGGCAAGCTCTGCACTTGTAGCACTCCCTCCTCAGCAGGGGATACAGCGTGCACCACCAGGCCCAGCTTTTGCAGGCATCTATGGGACCAGGGTGTCATTTAATCTAAATCAAGACTGTAAAAATAAGTGAGGGGAAAAATTTAAAGATCTTTTTTCTTATCCTTACTAACTTTTGGCACTTAATTATGTCACATTGTTTCTTACTGACAAAACCAGTCAAGAGTGCAGAGCACGTGTGAGACATGACCAAAGTGTGAATGCTAGGGCTGTGTTGACCAGAGTATTAGAATGACCATGGCCTCATACACTTATCAGAGACGTGGGGACCTCCATTTAAGAAGTAGGCTTTTACTCAGTTGACTAATTTTAATGTGTTCTGTTTCATGTTGAAAGGTAAAATAATACTTGTATTTGCTTAAAAGTTTAGGTTACATATCAGGTTAAAAAAAATAGAATTTTGATGTTCGCTTTGGCCGCACATATACTAAAAAAAAAAAAAAAAAAAAAAATAGAATTTTGACAACTGTACCATGTAGCAAAGGTGCTGGGAACACACACACACTCCTTATTTGGGTTGCAGATTTAATCTGGTCGGTTCAATACAAGAATGTTTTCTCTTTTTTTGAAGGGAAAATAAATGTACATTTAATTAAAAGCTTTCTTCAGTGAAGACTTTTCTTATTCTCTGTCTAGGAACTGTGTCTGATCACATTGAGAGAGTGTATAGAAGAGCTGGCAGCAAAAAGCTTTGGTTTGTATTAGTTTCCTTGTTACGTTATACTTTTTGTACTGTTTTATTCAGTAGCTTAAAGACAACATTTGATTCTTACAGATGTTTCTCATCATCATTTTGACATTTAAACTCTAAAGTTATGGCACCCTGACTTCATACTTTTGAAGAGTATTCATGTGTCACAGGAGACTAAAGAAAAATAACTAGAAACAAAAGCCTCCCCCAGGATTGAGCCTAGAAAGCCCCCACAGAGTAACAGCATCCTGATTCTGCTTTGCTGCATTACCCCAAGGAGGATCTTTGTTTCATCTTGTTTAGAAAACCTTTTGAAGGCCCTAAAAGGCCATTTGATTGTAAGCAGAAATAATGAAAGGCTGTTATCTCATCACTTAAGTTGAAGGAGTCATGAGTAAAGCTATTTACTGTCATAGTGAGGAGAGTGTGCCCAAATATGCAGCTCTGCTTTTTGATGCAATTACGTCTCAAGTAGTTTCTTATGAAACCCAATCTCGGTAAACCTCATGTTTCTATTCTCTGAAATAAGGGACTGGACAAATTTTCTAAATAGTGCTTCATCTCTACTTTATGGCAAATACACTCTTGCTGCCCAGAGAAACAACAAGCATCCAGTTCAGATATCTCAGATTTCCACTGTAAGTTCTCAGTTCAGTAATCGGGAGATGTTCTTATAGACAGGTTTTCACTGCACCCATAGTATTGTTTGGGCTAAGCAAAACCAATTCTTGCTTCTGCATAATACTTATGTCTTTGATAAACCACTAAGTAGCAAACATTTAGAAATGCTGACTGTTATATTTAAACCAATAGAACCCTGGAAGCTTAATTTCTTCTATTCTCCCTTTTATGGCTTTCCACTGACCCCAGGCTGGCTGTGCGGTACGGGGCTGCATTTACCCAGAAATTTTCCTCCTCTATAGCCCCACACATTACCACCTTTCTGGTGCATGGGAAACAGGTAACATGCACAGAGTTTGGGAAACTCCAGTTGCTTGATATGTGTGGGTTTATCTGCGTTCCAAGGGCTATATGCGTCTTTTGGTGTTCAGATAAAAGTGGCTCTCTAGAACTGGGAAGTATTTGTTTCACTAACTCGGTCAGCTACTGGCTTGATTGTCTACTAGTCCTTTCATGTTGTAATTAAGAAATATAAATGCTTGTTATAGGCCAATTTCTGTGGTTATGCTGAAATTTTAAAAAATGGTACTTTCAAACCTACATTACGATTTTATTCTCTCTAAATGTTCACATAAATTTTTACTTTTGAGGGGAAATGTCTTATATATTGCATGTGGTGTAATTTGGGGGGTATAAATCTGTTCTTTCTACATTCTAAGACTTTTTCAGAAACGTAAAAATAGAAGTGTGAATTCCTTCCCCCAACATTCTGTCTTTATCAAGAAAGAAAGTGAGGGCAATTCATTTCTGAAATTCAGTAGAGTCCCCTAATCCAGGCATCCAGTTATTCAGGTACCAAAAGAAACATAACTCAAGGCTTCAGAGAGATGGCCCAGCAGTTAAGAGCACACACTGCTCTTCCAGAGGACCCAGGTCTGGTTCCTCACATCTAGCAGCTAAGAACTGCTGATAATGCTGGCTCCAGTCTGCACAGGCACCTGCACTCACATCCACACACACACACACACACACACACACACACACACACACTCATCTACACACATTCACTCACACATGTAGTTTAAAACCATATAGTTAATAATATTGTACAGAGAAACAGGATGCTTTTTATGCGTTTTTTTTAATATGAAGCAGAGTACCCCCTTAATTCCTTCCTCTCCCATCCCAATTGAAAGAGTAGCTAGGGACTCTGCTTTTTCTTTCCCCTATTTTTTTTGAAATTGATCTTGGCATCACTGATGCCCTTTGCCACAGCTTGATGGCTGAGGTGAATATGAGACATGACTTTCCCTAATTATAGATGGTCTTCTCTCAAGGGTCAGGTCTAATGGCAGTTCGCTGCTTCTCTCTATCATGTGAGGACCTGACTGCATACATGGTACGGTTCCCGGTCAAGGGCCCCATTTATTCACTGTCTGTTTGTGAAGATCTGGCCTGCTTTCTTCTTTGCCCTCAGGTCGGTTGTACGCCGTGCAGCAAGTCTTTTAAATAAAGTAGTGGACAGCCTGGCCCCATCCATTACTAATGTTTTAGTGCAGGGCAAACAGGTAAGTACCTGCTTCCCACACTCACAGACACAGCAGTTCCTAGTTAGGGTACGTACATCTGCTATAGGTCGGTGTCATAGACTGCCCACAGAGAGATTACCAGTGAGTGGTTTGGGAGTTTCTTCAAAAGTCTCTTTCCTCCAGCAAAAGCAATAGCGTGTGCAGTCTGAGAGCTGCAGAGCACTTAGTGGGCCATCTCACTTTTGTCCTATACCCTGGGACTATAACTTCAGTCCCCAAGTTTGCTTGAGTTCGGTGCCGATTCTAGTGTAGAAAATGTACCTTCTGGGGCATTCAGACAGCTTTGTGATGGGCAGAGAAAAGCTAGGTGTGTAGCAGAGAACATATTTAGCTTCCACTCCACCTGATCGCTCCCTTCCCACTCCTAAGAAACTCATTAATGTTCAAGAAGAGGCAGAATCTACATGCCTGTCCCTCACCCTCCAGGCCATCTCTTCCCAGAGCTGCTTTCTACCCACCAGGATCAATCTGCCACTTCTGCTCACAGGGCCATCTACAGCTTCCTTCTTTCTTTCTTTCTTTCTTTCTTTCTTTCTTTCTTTCTTTCTTTCTTTCTTTCTTTCTTTTTCTTTCTTTCTTTCTTTCTTTCTTTCTTTCTTTCTTTCTTTCTTGGATGAGTGCAAATA
>NC_034609.1:10404037-10453770 GCF_900095145.1 Mus pahari
TCTCTCTCTCTCTCTTTTCTTCCCTCCCTCTCTCCTCTGTTCTCTCCCTCTCTTTTCTCTCTCCCTCCCTCTTTCCCTCCAGCCCTCACTTCCCCCTCCCTCCTTCCCTCCCTCTCTCTTCCTTTCTCCCCCCTTCCTTCTTCCCTCCCTCCCTTCCTCTCTGTCTTTTCTGCTCTCCTCCCTTTCCAGTCCTGTGCCTCTTTCTGCAGTCATTGATGGTAAATGCTGTGGGCTGAGCTGTGCATGTGGCGTTGGCGGCTGCTGCTCATTTTCCGTAAGCTCTAATCATGTGGCTGGCTTATTGTTTGATTAGGGTGAAAAATCTAGTTGCTTTCTATCTTTCCTTTGGAATGTATGTGTTTATTGTGTGTTCCTGACAGCTAATCTAGGAATATAGTAAGCTTTAATAATAATGAAGTTTTTGAACTTCCTCAATACCATCAACTAATTGCTCATATATCGGGGTTCTTAATTAAGATTAAAATAATTTCATTCAGATACCCAGCTTTGGGGATGTTAGAATAATGTTATTTACCTTCTCCTATGATGTTGTTTAACAATTAAAAATAATTATACCCATAAGAAATTACTAAGAAAAAGTTACTTTCTATATAGTTTCTCCATACTCCATATTAAGAGGTAAGTGTTAAACCACTGTCAATGGTTTAGTAAATCAAGGGACAGGAAGTCATTTACCCTGTACCCTTTATTACCAGAATCTTTATCTGTGTCAGAGTCTTTTACAACCATTACCACTGTGAAAGTTAGCCAGACTTTGAGAAACATATTTCTCCTTGGTTTTAGTCCCCAAAGCACTGAAGTATAGCTGATTCCCCTACCTATGGTCATAGGTTTTAGAGCTTGAGGGTCACTGGCCTGACACTAGGAATATGGGCTTGAGTTTGTCTTATCCATTCTGAACAATATCCACTCTGCTCCCACACTCTAGAAGCCTCAGAGTCTGCCCTCGAGCTATGACTGGACTGCTGTCCGTCAGGGCAGTACATTTCCCAGGGAAATATTCCCTGACTGCAAAGAATAAGGAGGCTAGATGCCAACGGCTCAGCCTAATGACCAGAGGCAGGAGTTTCTTCATTGGCTGGTTCTCATCCCTTCACAGACCAAGAAATGGAAATAGAACAAAGTGTGCATTTGCTCATTGGGAAGATCTGCTCCAGCCTGAAGTGCTGTGGTTTGCTCAGACTTATACATTGTCTCAAGCTTTCTTGAATAAAAGTGGTTTAGTTGCCATTATCTCTAGGAGCTAATTACGTACCTTCTGTTTTCTTTACACAATGATCAAAGTCATCATGCTCATATTTACTGACTAGTGTCATTAGTGTATGATAAACCAGTAGTTATTAGAAGTTGAGATACACACACACACACACACACACACACACACACACACACACACACACACTGTAGCCCAGACTGGCCAAGACTCCTAATCCTCCTGCCTCAGCTTCCAAGACAATTGAACTGGTTCTAGATGTTTGCTGCTATACCAAGACAGTTCTTACTCTGAGCCCATTCCGACACTGGAAATGCTGTTTGAGTCCTTCTCCCTCATCTCGGAAAAAGCACGTCTTGGAGGTGCTGTTTGCCCTGCCTCCAACAGTTATGAGAGATAGGGCGTGTTGATGAGGAGGAAGCAAGAGCAGCAGGCACTCTGAGAAGCAGAAGGCCAAGCAGGGAGGAGAGATTAAGCCTTCTCTTGCAGGCTCTGTCAACACTTCCTGCTTTGTTTTCTGAGCTCTTTCCTTTCGCAGGCTTGTGGGCAGCCAGCTGTCCCATTCATTCCATAGGTGAGCCCTCATTCCATAGGTGAGCCGTCCAGTACCATGGATCACAACCCTCCATGTGTACCCAACATGATCAGGATAAGTGAGGGCTACACAGGAGCAATGTGGCCTTCCTCCTGACTTTGGAAAGGTTACAATGTTATTCAAGAGCAGATGGTTCTACTGGAGAAACTGTAAAAATAGATCTCCCAAATGCTGAACTGTGTAGTAAAATACAATCATTGAATGCATTCTGGTTCCCCTAGGGACTTTCTACTACTAACCCCCTTCCCTCCAAATTAATTAAGTCTACACACCTTCACTTCCCTGAGACCCTCACCAGCCCTTACATTTTAGACCAGACTCTGAACCATCATGGACCCCAGTGGGAGTCATACTTTGAAAGCCATTTTAATAAATATCAGGAGCAGTTATTCTGACTAACTCCCTAGCTTACATAGAACAATTTCAGCCTGCCAATCATCCTGAGCCTTGGATTTTTTTTTTTTTTTTTTTTTTTTTTTTTTTTTGTAACTCAGAATTTTTTTTAACAGTAAAATTCTGGTTCTTGTAGGTAACTCTAGGTGCCTTTGGACATGAAGAGGAGGTCATCTCTAACCCACTGTCTCCAAGAGTGATAAAGAACATCATCTATTATAAGTGTAACACCCACGATGAGAGGGAGGCGGTCATTCAGCAAGAACTGGTCATCCACATTGGCTGGATCATCTCCAACAGCCCTGAGTTGTTTAGCGGCATGCTGAAAATACGAATTGGGTAAGTGCTCGATGTGCATAGGGATGTGGTCAAGCGGTCCTCAGCAGGGACCACCTTCACGGGTAAAGCCACATCTGCGTGTTAAGGGAGGTGTGCCTCTTTCTTCCATACTGTGGTGCTTCCACCTCTGCTGGTGTGAAGAAATGAAGGCCATTGCCTGAAAAGCAGCAACACCTACTCATATTCACTTCCCAAGTGAGGCATAGCAGAAAAATCAAAATTCTTAAAAATAAAATGGGTGAGCCATAGGGGAAAAAAATTTCAGGGAACACGATTCAATTAGAAATTGACATTTTAAGAATATTCTACATCTGTTTTGTACCAAAATCTAGTATTGAATTGTCACTATTCTAGGTTTGGGTGAGAAATTGAAAAGCACCGGTGGTCCAAACATCCCTAACCAAGGGTTTCATGGAGAAAGACGAGGAGGGTGACAAGCTCTGTGGTGCTGCTCCTTAGTAGCTCTGTCACCCCGGGTGGCTCAGTACTCCAAGTGAGAAGGAAATACTTCAAAGGCCAGGGCAACCCACAAAGCGTATTACAAGTGGCATATAAATATACCCTAATCCAAAACACTGTGGATGACATCTGAGATAAAGAATAACGAACTGTTGGGAAGAATATACAGTTACTGTTTGTTGACTGCAGATGGGTGGGTGTGTAAGTATGAATAAATACATTTTCTGCTCTACTTGCCGATGGATGGTTGATTACAAAAACTTTAAGTTTCTCATATCAATTTCTCCTAAATTTAAGCAATTTTTTTTTTTTTTTACCTTTAGAGAGAGTGTGTGTAACTGGAAACTTCCAAGTGAGAGTACACTGCAGAAGCAATGCTTGGAGACCTAGTGCAGGCTAGGTAACAGAAGGCATTGCTGACACTGTTGCATTAAAGCACAAGTATGGAGGTCAAAGGACAACTATGGGAGTTAATTTCCCCATTCCACCTTGTGGGTCTCAGATTGAGCTGAAGTTGTCAGGCATGGTGGCAAGTGCCTTTATTAATATATGTTCATTTGTTGATTTCCAACTTTTTAATTTTTATTTCAGTTGCTTATGTGATAATAGCTACTTGTCCATACTGTCTGCAGCACCTTGAGTGCACACTGTTAAGCCAGGAGTGCACACTGTAAGCCATGGTGTATACCACAAGCCAGGAGTACACACTGTAAGCCAGGAGTGCACACTGTAAGCCAAGAGTACACTTTGTAAGCCAGGAGTACACACTGTAAGCCATGGTGTATACCACAAGCCAGGAGTGCACACTGTAAGCCAGGAGTGCACACTGTAAGCCAGGAGTGCATACTGTAAGCCAGGAGTGTACACTGTAAGCCAGGAGTGTACACTGTAAGCCATGGTGTACACTGTAAGCTATGAGTGCATACTGTAAGCCAGGAGTGCGTACTATAAACCATGAGTGAGCACTGTAAGCCATGTGTATGTACTGTAAGCTATGAGTGAGCACTGCAAGCCATGAGTACGTACTGCAAGCCATGAGTGTACACCACAAGCCATGAGTACATTGTAAGCTATCAGTTCTTTGCCTGTGATTCTGTCATTGACTGGGACCTGTAGCTTACCACTGCTACCCAGAACCATGAGAAAGTTTGATTTTACACATCACTAGTTCAAGCAACCATCAAAATTAAAAATTTGAAGTATAGTTGCCATTAAACTCATGTTAATTGCACACCATCCTGAAGCTATAAATTAAGAATGTCCAAGGTTATAAAGAAACATACAAAATGGGATTTTATACCTTTACTTAATATGTGACAAGAAATGGTATGATTTGAAACTAGTTCTAAGTCTCTTCTATACTCTAGGAGATAGAGTAAGGTGCTTTGAAAAGTTGAAGATCTTTGAGCAAGCTTTTCACTCCTTGTAATACTGGAATTTACTTCTAACATGGAGAGTTTCATGATGTTAACCACACATTAAGAAGCTGTAAAGTATACATCTTTCTACTTGTTGATAGGTCAGTCTGGCTTAGTCAAGGTATAAGAAGAGCTTACAAATGACTTACTTGATCATACTTTCAAGGTCACTATTTGCAGTTTGAAGCAATAATTTTCAGGAAACCACCCTTTGTCTTTTTCTCTGTATACCTAGGGTAGATGCCCAAGTTCCTGATTAGTGGATCCACACTGGACCCATGGGGCCATTTAGTAAGTCAGCAAGGGGAAATGATGGGGCATAAATAGGTAGAGAGTTGCTATTTCTCTCTCCTAAGGAGCCCTACATTCCCTGCACTCAGGCTGTTCCTACTGTCTGCTTCACCTCTCTAGATAGCAGCTCAATATCACGCGCTAAGACTTGAAGCTTAGTTCTAGGTCTGTGGCCATGTCATGAGACTGTCTTGGACATGTATGTTACTCTTGTTCTTAGAGAACAGAACACCGCATACTAGATAGAACCCCTGGGATAGATAAGAGAACATTTGAAAACCTCCAGCTTACAGACAAGCCAGCAGATAGAGTGAAATTAATAGTGCCCATGGTCATAGAATCAAGATTCAGGATTGGAAGCTAGTGTAGATTCATTCCTCAGAGTCACATTTTGGTCTGCTCACTCTGGAAAAAGAGTTTGAGTATAGTTTGAAGCATCATGGTTAATGTTTGATATGTGAGGTACTCTCCTTGTGACATTTAGAAAACAGGTTCCTCTGGGGAATTCCTTTTAGGCACCACAAATCCCAAGAATCCAAAGGCAAAACATCCCCAAATGTCTCTACCTCACACATTGTACACATAGGTCCTCTTGATCTAGCTCTTGGATCACATCCTGGAAGAGCAATCCTTTTTAGTCTAGACTGGTCCTCCTTTAGGGTCCACCAGGATGATCCCCAAAGTATTACATACAGAACACAGAATCCCAACATGGTTATCTGCTTTATTTGGCATGATTTCACCTCCTGTTTCCTAATTGAATCTTATGAAACGTATGTCAAATCCTGAAGCCTCCCCCAACCCTGTGCCCATGGTTACTGTTCATGATGTTCATACACAGGTTTTAGAATGCTCTTTCTGTAGTAGACAGGTATAGGCATCAAGTAGTATTCAGTCCGTGGACCTTGTGAAACCCCCTCTGAAGAGGAAAGGACTATAGATAAAGCACAACACAGCTCTCATCCTTAAAACAAGTAAGAGTTTATTCTAAGCCAAAATAAGTGTGACTGTGATCTAGGAATATGGGTTCAGGTTGCCCAGAACAGCACCATAGAAGGAAGTGTATTAGCTTTCTTTAGAACAAAACAAAATCATAAATCTGTATAGTTCCAAATACAGCCCAAAAGGACTCCCTCTTCCAGGGTGCATGTCTCCAGTGAGAGCACAAGGCTCTTCCCCTCTAGACCTATAGAATAGGCACAAAGTAGACAGGTGACAGCAAGGCTTGGAACACTCTACTGCAGGTGGCAGGCAGCTGATGATACTTTTAGTCCGTGGATTGGTGGAAGCTATTGGTCTGTCAAGAATGGATGCCGAGGCTGAGTGTGGTGGTGCTTGCCTTTGATCTCAGCACACAGGAGGCAAAGGCAGGAAGATCTCTGTGAGTTCCAGGCTAGCCAGAGATGCACAGTAAGGCCCTGTTCTTAAAACAAAAACAACAAAAAGAATGGTTGCTAAAGAGGGCTGTTAAGTCAGGGAGAGCTGTAGACAGTGAATAAATAATGCAGGATCCTGTGGCTCTGGATCTTCAAAGTCTAACTTCCACATGAGGAAGCCTTAGTCAGCATGGTGGTGACTTTACCTTTAATCAATCAGTGCAGGTGTGACTTTACCTCCCTGGGCCTGCAGTTACAGTTTTGTCTTATTACATTTACCTCATGCTTAGTAAGTTTTTACTAAGGTCCTTAAGGTTACCCCACTCCCTCATGTATGCACACCTTTATTATTGGCAGGAACAGACATATACTCAGTATGTTTCTTTATAAAGGGTTGCCTTGAATGAGTCCATGAAACATTTTAATTATTCAATACGATTTTTAAAGGCCAAATTCTTTATTGTTGAACCTATAACTGCTTCTAATATACTCGCTTATTGTAATTTTTTGTTGGGAGAACGTACTTGTTTGTTTGCTTGCTTGCTTCTTTACATGATGCCAACATGTCAGGTGGGTATTCTTTCTATATGGATTTTTTTCAATTATTGTTTTTCTTTTAGTGCTAATCATGATCAAACATTGACTGGTCAGATTTTTGTCACATTCTTCTTGAAATGCCAGCATTCACTCAGCTAGGCTGAATGCTTGTGCTTTAAGCACAATCACAGTGCATCTTAATTCCCACATGCTGCCTATACTTTTATCTGTGCTTTAACCTTCCTGAGTCTTTTTCAAGGTTTCTTGATTTGCATCACACATTGCTCCAGCTGCTCTCTAAACCAGCAGCACAGTGTCTTCTCTTCTCTCCAAGGCCAATCCTGCCAGTACAGTGTCTTCAACTTCACTGAGCAGTCAGCCTGCTACAGGATGCTACTCTAGCCTTGTAATGATTTGATTTGCTGTCTCATTATTGATCTGTGTGCCAGCTTTCATGTTGAAATAGATCAAGTTCCTGACAGGCCATTACTGTAAAGACCTGCAATCAACTGCCTTCTTCTGTAGGCCTGTCAGTCAGACTTTAATAGGAGAAAACCCTTGGGAAGGTGTGCTATCAGGCCTTCCTCAGCTCTGCCTTTAATGTTGCTTTGGCCTTCTGTGAGCAACTATGACCCAGATGAATCCTGTCTTCTGATGCCCAAGATGGCCCTTATAGACTTGTTGTGTTTAGATGTATGTATGTAGATATGCATCTAGATATAGATATGTATATTTAGTACTCAGAGAAGGTCACTGGTGTTAGAGGTATAGACTTTAGCATTGCTGTGACAATACAGAAGAGTTGGTGATACTGCCTCAAGTTCATTAGCATCATGTCGGCACTTTCCAAAATCATCGTTTTGAAGAGCCTTTGATGGGAGATGAGGAAGTGAAGTGTCCTTATCTGTCTTACCTCTATTCTGTTGATTAGGTCTGGGAAAAGGGGGTGAGGCACAGTGCTCCAGTTTCCTAGCTCCAAGTTCAGTTGTCTCATCAGACTCTCACATTTTCTGTGTTTATCAGGCCAAAAGCCCTCCCTTACAGCTTTTCCACTTCCTGTTATATGGTGTCTTAGACATCTTGGGCTGCCATAGTAAAATCTCATAGATAGCCAGCTTAAATAATTGGACTTTATTTTCTCACTGTCTGCAAGTTTAAGGTCCTGGTATCAGCTGATTCGGCTCTGGCGGAGAGTCATCCCTGTGGACAGCTGCTCTCTCACTAAGGTTACTGTGACCTCAGCTCACCCTCATACTTTCCAAAGGCCCTGCTTCAGATGCTCTCCCATGGGGGCAGGCTTCACGACAGGAATTTGGAAAGTGTAGTATACAGCTTAGTGAAGACCTGGTTATCTGGACAGTCACTTATTAAGTTGTTAATATTAACTATAAATATCAGTCTTTATTCTCTTGAAGTAATGTGAAAGTAAGTCTTAAAATCATTTCTTGCCCAGGATCAGGACTATTATTTATGGCTTGTGTTCTCATCAAGTGTCAGCTGGATGTCTTGAGTGGTGTCAGTTACTTGACTTCTTTCCTCTCACCCTCCTTGATGAGGGAGGGCATGCTATTAAATAAAATGCTGACATATAACACGGTGTTCTTGCTAGCCTCACCTCAGGCATTCCCGGGGGGACGTGTTAGCTGACTGTTCTGGGGTACCCTTCCAGCTGTCCTGAGGGGGGACATTGTATCCTCCAGCCCCCACCTGGGCTTAATTACTTACTCTTATGAATCCGCCACTTTTTCCTTTGCTCACTGGGAAACTGAGTGTCTCTTCACTCTTGTTCATCAGCCTAAAGTAGCCATCATTCTCCTGACCTCCCACAATTCTTCCTTTTTCTTCTTTTTTTTCTCCCACTTTCCCCCATTTGGGGATTTAAATGCTTTTATGTGGGAGTTGTCACATCAAGTTTGTGACCTTGGTAATCAGAACGAAGGTGAGAAGTGAGAGTTGCCCAGTGGATGTTTGAAGGATTGTAGTCCTGGGTGTATGTCTTGGTTTTCTCTTTTTTACCAAGCTCCTTTGATCTTCTCTCTTCCCGTTGGCATATGATTATCACACTGGGTCTGGGTCACAGGACATTTTCTGCTCGTCACTGAGTCTGCTTTCTCTGAGTTTCTGGCACCTTCTTTAGTACTTTATACATAAGGTGTTCTTTTGTTTTTATTTTGGTCTTTGCAAAAGTTTCATGATATAAGAAAATTAGCTTTTACTAACATTTTGTGATTCTCTAGATTTTCAAAGGACCTTTTTAAATATATATGGCCATATTTATTCTTCGGTGTAGTATGTTAGATGAGAAATAGTCATGTCCCCATTTAAAAAGTAACTCCGCAGTAGGGCACAATTGGTAAGGGATGGGATTGTAACTGTGTAACTGGAGTTGTGTTTTTACAACTTACTTATTTGTGCTTCTTTGACAGTTTCACATATGTGTATGATGGATTTTGGTAACCTCCCCTCCTACAGCCTTTCAGCCCCATCCCTCCTGCTGGCATCTTGTTCTTGACCAGCCTCAGTTCCACTTTCATGTCTTCCCCTTCCTACTTCTCCTTTTTTTCTCCACTGAATTTAGTTAGGGTGCCTCTCTGAGCATTGCTGGGGGATTTACTGAATCATGGGCAACTTAGCAACAGCAAAGACTGAAGAAAGACACACACCCCCTGCTAGTATGGTTTTACACACGGTTTTACACACCTTTAATACTGACATTCAGAGGCAAATCTGGCTGAAGCACTTAGGTCTCTGAATTTGAGGCTAGCCTGATCAACATAGTGAGACCCTGCCCGCCCCCCCCCGAAAAAAAAGAAAGAGGAAGGAAGGAAGGAAGGAAGGAAAGAAGGAAGGAAGGAAGAAAGAAAGAAAGAGGAAAGGAAAAGAAAATCAAAGTAATGAAGAGAAGAGAAAAGAAGAGAAAAGAGAAAAAGTACAACCTAGTACCCACTGTCAGTAGTCCCTCTGGAGGTATGGGACCTCCTGAGCTGTTCTCCCAATTGGGATGAAATGTTGACAGACCCAGTCTTGTGTGGATCTTGTACAGGAAACCATGCTGCCTACAGTAAGTTCATCATTACAACAGCTGTGTCACCATGCCTGGAAAACGGCCTTCCATAGCACTCCTCCCCACCCTCCTGCTCTTAGATTAATCAATCTCCTCTTCTGTTAAGTAGTTAAGTTCTCCTGGGGTTGTGATCTCCACAGCTGTGGGCTCTAGACCAGGCTTACAGTAGCAGGCATAGCTCTCCTCAGCCAGAACAAGTTTCATATGCAATCCAACAATGGCTTGCTACCAATTCTCTCAGTAGTCATGCCACAGCATCAGTTGGCACATCTTGCTTGGCAGATTGGTGGTGTGGCCACAAAGGTCACCACGGTGTAGGGACTGTTGGTGCCTCTTCTTCCCCAGGAGCCCCCACAGCACCCCAGGCATCATAAAAGCCAGCCAGCAGAGTGGAGACTTGGAGCTCAGTCCCAGCGTGACTTCTCTGTGCCCTGCAACTGAAGTATCTTCAGCAACAGTATCCTACCATCTAGCTTGAGTGGGCAACCAGGCACAGTGACAGTAGCCTGTGAGCCTGTGTTATTTTGGAAACCTCCAGGGTATCCAAAACCCTGGATACCAACAACTTGTAGGGAGGAAAGCCTCTTCCAGCATTGGGGTTTTCATTTAGTAGCCTGTGGCTTCTGGGAAGAGCAGTACCTACCCATTCAGGATGCTTCTGTTTAAACTTTTTAAACAGTATTCTTTTAACCAGCTTACCTCTAAAACAATAGGCGTACATAAGGGCATTTTCATACATGCTTAGTTTTGGTTAACCCTTCCTTTCATCCTTCTCTCTGCCCTCTCCCCGAATCCCCTCTCTCCCTTCCCCAACTACTTCCATATTCTGTGTGTCCTATGTTCCCCTCCCTTAAGGCTTCCTCTCTAGTGACCCTTTCTAGCCCCCCGGCTTCTACATGTACTTGAATTAAACATGCTTATCTGGGAGTTCAGAGGTAGGATCTACAGATGAGAATGATCATGTTACATTTGCCTCTCTAGGCTTGAGCCTACTTTACTTGGTGTATCTCCCGGCACTATTGGTTTTCCTCAGAATGTCAGAATTTCATTTTCCATTGTAGCTGAATAAAACCCAATGTGCCACTTAATGCATGTGCATGTGGCTGTTATAGTCTGTTGGGTCAGAGGCATGAAGCAGGTTCTGTGTGTTTGGACTTCCATTCCTGAATATCTTAGAGAGTAGATGCAATCTTTTAGAAAGGGTTGTAGCTCACACCTGTAGTCCAAGTACACGTAACAGTGAGACAGAAGGATCCCCACAAGTTCAGTGCCAACCTCAGATGAGAGAGAGGGAGAGAGAGGGAGAGAAGGGGGGGGATGGGGGGAGGGAGAGGGAGAGGGAGAGGGAGAGGGATGGGGAGAGGGAGAGAGAGAGAGAGAGAGAGAGAGAGAGAGAGAGAGAGAGAGAGAGAGAGAGAGAGAGAGAGAGAGAGAGAGAGAGAGAGAGAGAGAGAATAAAGATTGCAGTGGCTTCCAGCACCTACCATGGAGCTCTGAGGAATCTGAGAGACCCATGGAGGCTCCAAAGGGTGACACAATGGAAAAAAATGACTCACGAAATTAGAAAGAAAGATGACAGAGAATGACAAATCTATATCCTTTGCTGCTACATCTCAGCCAGCAGGCTGCAGACATGAGCCATGGGGTGGCTGGTACCAAAGACAGGGAGATGTGCAGCAGTGTGGGGCTCAGGGAGAAACGGGTCAATACTGAGTGGGGCTGGCCCTGCCTGGTGGCCAGTCCCCAGCATGGAGCTGCTGCAGCTACAGCCCACGCTGCTTGCCCTGCTGGAAGACAGAAGGTGTGAGCACCGGAACTATCCACAGGTTCTAAGTACAAAGAAAGTCTGTGGCAGCCAGGAAACAGCTCCCAGACACCCTGCCTAGCTACAGACATCAACCTGACTCCGGGTGACAACAGGGTATCCGAGAGGAGTCTTGGCAGTGTCTCAGCAATGCTGCACTATTTATGGTTCTTCAGGAACCAGAAACCTTCAACCCAGACCAATGACTCATTGCAATGAATATTTGTATGTCAAGCTGTTTGGGTGTGTGTGTGTGTGTGTGTGTGTGTGTGTGTGTGTGTGTGTGTCCTGTGTGACACACTGTAGTTTGTAATGCAGCTGTGGCAAACGAATATGTGATGGAGAGGTGGGAAAGATGAAGGAATGGGGCAGTGAGTGAGCAATGGAGAGAGCAGGAACTAGAGACATAGAGGTAGTGTCAGGTGTGAGAGAGGTGTGCAGTAGACAGGGAACATGTCATTGCTGACAGGGTGGTGTGCAACAGCTTGTATGGACTCAGCCCCCTTACAAGCTCCCCAGCTGCATGGTTGCCCCGGCTCTGAGCACCAATAGCATGTCTGTGGTTGGTCCACATCAGGCCTGGCCTCTTAGGGAAGTTCCCTGGGTGGCTGCTGGACTGGAAGGAAGCGCCAAGACACTGCTCCCGGGGTGGGAAAGCACAGTCTGAGATGTGGGAAAGCCTGAACTGGTTCAGGGGTCCCTGGGCCTGCAACAAGGCTGGACTGTGGGGGTCTCAGACTCTTGGCCATCTAGGCGCTACTGGGAGTCATGGAAGAGCTGAGAATGGAGTTGGGGGCCTGCAGGCTGGGGACAGCATCTACTGCAGGGCAGGGGGGAGGGAGTTCCAGCTTGTCCCATGGGTGATTGTCCTTAGTTTGATGGAGGCAGGCTTGGTGACAGTTGTGGCTGGGAGTGCAGAGAGGCTTTCTATGGGAGAATTAAGCTGCAGCTCTGTAGTCAAAGGCCTTCTCCATGGCTCCCCACAGTTGATCTTGATGAAAGAGGCAGTCTGTGTTGCTAAACAGTTGTTCATGGCAGAAAATGGATGAATAATGTATCATACCCACTTCTCAGAGTAGACCTGAAGTTAAATACCTTTTACAGAGAGGAATGTCTGGGAAGGAAAGCTTATTGGCTAACCCCTCCAGGCTAAGTACCCCTCTATGTACCTCGTTAGCATGGAGAACTCTGTTTTGAACCTATGTGATGATTGGAAACATTTCTTTATATGAGGAGTGTAGCACATGTTCCAGGACAGGAGTCTGGCAGGGAGTCACCTAAGCCCCAGATGTGTGCCCACGGCATCTCCAATCTCAACATGCTCTACCTTACCAAACTTCCTTTCATGGTTTTACCATCCAACACATGTCTGAGAGGAAGAAACATTTATTTTCTAGATTAGACATCTCGGAAAGACCTCTAGTTCATGTTACCCCTGGGTGCCATGTTGGAATCCATAGCCCACTGCCCCAGGCCACATTGAAACCCAAGGTACAAGTGGATATCTGTGGTCTGGACTGCTACTAAGGTCAGATGGATACCTGAGGCCTGTGTTGTTGTCTATAATCTGTGCTACTGCAGGAGGCCATAATAGTGTTGATGGTCCAGACTGCTGCCAGAGACCATGTTGCTATGAGTGGCCTGTACTGCACTGAGGGCCGGGTTGGGGTCCATGGTCCTGCTGCAGCCAGGGCTATGTTGATGTTTGTGATCCATGCTACCACTGAAAGCACTCAGATGTTTGTGGTCTGTTTAGCCACTTGAAGCCACTTGGTACCTGTGGGTCATGCTGCCTCCAGTAGCCATGTTGATGTGAGTGACCTGTGCAGCCACCTAAGGCCATGTTGATGTCTGAGATCCTTGCTGACACCAAGGGCCATGTCTGGGTCTGTGGTCCTACTGTAGCTGGGGGGCTGTGTTTATGCCCTGTGTTGCCAATCAGAGGCTATGCGGATGCTTGTGGTCTGTGTTGACACCTGAAACCATGTTGATGTCTGGAGGCTGTGCTGCCACCTGAGTCCATGTTGATGTCAATGGGTCAGGCTGCCACCGGGGACCATTTGGGTGTCTATGACCCATGTTGGCCCAGAGACCACGTTGATGTCCTTGGCCTGTGTGCTGCTAAGGGCTATGATGATGTCCATGTTCTCCACCAGAGAACACACAGAGGTCTATGATACTTAGTGATGCTAGAGACCATGAGGAAGTCCATGACCCACATTCCCATTGACTGTAAAGGGTAAGGAAACTACTTTTAGTATCTGTGACTGCAGATTCACAATTGATTAAAAAAAAAAAAAAAAAAGTATCTTAGAAGGCTTCTGTGGCAACTCCTACTTCCATTCCCCCATCCCACCCAATCCCCTCAAAAGTAACAGCCTAGACAGGAACCCATCAAAGAGAACTCTAAAAGACCGTGGTAAGAATGCTAACGTGTAGCTGTCCACAGTTGATGGCTTCTAGCTGGGATACAGGTGGGGACAGACTCAGTTTTCTTCAAGGGGCTGGCTACTGGGAATTTGACCGTGCTCCAGGGAGTACGTGGACAACATAAATTAGACTTGGGAGTGGTTTCCTTATCCTCCTCCTCCCTCTTCCTCCTCCTCCTCCTCCCTCTTCCCCCTCCTCCTTTTCCTTTTCTTATTTTGGATGTGAGGTCACAAGGATTGGGGATGGACCTGGGAGAACTAGGAAATGAGTGTGATTGCAGTGCATGATGTGAAATTCCCAAATAATCAATAAAAAAAAAAAATCTATGTTGGAGAAAAAGGAAAATGAAAATTAAAACGAGGGGCATTCAGATTTTGTTGTCATGGTGGATTTAGTGGGTAGTTTGGGTTTTGATTTGGTTGAGGCCTGGTCTTACCATGGAGCCCAGACTTTCCTCAGTCAGGATCCTCCTGCCTCCACCTTCTAAGCACCAGAAGTACCGTTGTGTGCTGCTGCTCAACTAGCATGATGTCTGGATCACAGTGCCATTATCATAATTACAAGTGAACACCACCAAATATCCAATATCTAGCCCCCAAGTGACTTCTGCGTCCACACATAGTAGTACATCTGTGCAGTCCTGAGGTCCTGAAGAGAGCCTTCCACTCCATGTTTCTTTTTACTCCATTGGCTTTCTAAGTGACTGGAGTACAGATTTTCCACTGCATGGCTCAATAATGGGTCATTACTCTAAGCTACTACACATATAAAATGTAGCATTAAAATGAGAGGGAAATAAAGTAGAATTGTAAGTAACTTTAAGTTAAACCTTTTAAGATTTTTATTTAAAGGAAATGTCCATTGAGTACTTTTTTTAACCAAAATGTTTGTAACAACTAATTTTATATGGAATTTTAACATCAAAGCATCCAAAAATAACTGTGTTCCTGTGACTGCTGTGTTTGTGTACCATTTTGGCAAAAATAGTCTCTAGCACAGGAGGTGAACATGTCAAGAAATTCTACTTTTTGCCGGAAACATAAGCTTATTTCAGTTTTCAGCTGATTTAAAGAAATATCAAAAGGCTTTGGGCATCAAGGAAGAAGGGGGAAGAAAGAAAGCAAGAGCTGGAGGGTGGGAGGCTACTGTGAAATGTCAGCTTATGGGTGTGACAGGGAGCTCAGTGCAGCTATGCTCAAGCCCTCAACAGTGGGATCAGTGGGCAGTGCAATAGACAGCACTTACCATATTCGGTTCCAGAGAAAACGTGGAATGGACTTTAGTGGGGATGGGAATGTTGCTAGGGATGCCTGGGAACAGTTGGGGTGGATACAATCAAACCTTGTAACAGTTTTTAATATAGTTTTAATATCCTGGTCTTGTGTTAGTGGGTTTCTCTTACTGTAACAAAAGATTTGATAAGAATCAACTTACAAAGACAAAAGTTGTTTTAGCATTGGAGATTTTTGTCCATGGTCAGTTGACTCCATTGCTGTTAGGCCTAAGGTGAGCAGCACAGCATAGCAGCATCACCTGGCAGAGCAAAATCCTGGCACTCAAGAGAGTAAGCAGAAAGGGGAAGGTCCCAGTGTGAACACCTCCCTGTGACCAGAAAGCCCACTCTAAGGCCCTCCTCTTAAAGCTTCAACCATCTCTTAGTCATACCAAGCTTGTCGGTGGGGCAGGGTTGAGGGGTGGGAGGCATTTAGATCCAAACAAGCTGAGCATTTAAAAGCATGTACTCAAACCCCTGACATCCAGAAATAACCACAGTAGGAGAGAGGAGAACTGAGACCACAGAGATTGGAAGTCCCTGAGACTCTCCTTGATCTGTGGCCTTTGACCTGGCCCAGAACAAAGGGGCCTATGCCTTGTTGACTCCACCTCTGGTCAACTCACCTGGGGTACTCTAAGGATTGTCTCCCATCTTTTGCACTGAGACATTAAAGTCTTCCCAAGAGGGAGCATGATTGTTGTTTTGCAAACCATCTTTGAAAAAAAAAAGCGGGGAGCTTGAATTTTTTGACTGTCTCTGCCTTATATTTTCACCTCTGTACATACAGTTGCCAGATGGGTTGTTCTTCCAGGGAGTATATCCAGGGAAAGGCAGTCTCCTGTCTAGCTGCACCAACCCTTCTCTAACACACCACCGTAGTTAACTTGCAGCTAAGTTAACTTGTATTTCAAGCATGGGCACCTATGGTTCTGACCAGCCCCAAGTCAGTAACTTAAGAGTTAAAAAGAAATTTTCTAAGAATCATCATCATCCTTGTCGTTCCTGGGAAAGAAACGTGTGTGACAGCACATCTCAGCCCCTCTCTCAAGACTCGTCGTTCATGTACCATTTGATCTTAGTGTCTAATAGCAGCTATAGTATAGCTATATGTATATTACAGTATAATATATGCATTCGTATACTATTATTATGCAGCAATAGTGAATCTGACCTGGAAAAGAAGAAACCCTTATGATTTTAGCTTTCACTGTGTTTTATACCTAACTACCTGTTCAAGAGCAGCCTTGAGATTCTGATCAGGTTTCAGTCTGGATGGAAGAAATAGCAGTGGTCCAGGAAATTTAAATGACCTTTCCTTCATTTCACCCTGGATACATCAGTCCTGTGAAGGGTGTTGCCGAGGCATGAGGTGATTGAAGAGATCTTTGCTCTTGCTTCAGGTGGATCATCCATGCCATGGAGTATGAACTGCAGGTCCGTGGTGGGGATAAGCCAGCCGTGGACTTGTACCAACTCTCGCCCAGTGAAGTGAAGCAGCTGCTGCTAGACATTCTCCAGCCTCAACAGAGTGGAAGGTAAGCAGACCCTTTTGTCATCTGTAGGACACTCAGCAAACACAGAAACAGCTACTCTTTTTTTTTGTTTTTGTTTTTTGTTTTTTTTTTTTTGTTACCTGATGTGGATAAGACACTTTTACAATATTAATAAGAAAGTTCAGAAGTCAGACATGGTGGCTTACACCTACAATCCCAGTACTTTTGAGGCAGAGATAAAAAGGTGTCTGAGCTACATAGTGAGTACCAGGCCAGAGGGAGGTTCAGCAGAACACAAGGCCACCTTCCCATGTGTAGACAGCAATGACATGACAAGTTGAAATGTCCAGATTTATGTGTCTGTGTTGACTTGAGTTCTTCCTCCAGGACAGAAGTTTATAACACTTTCCCATTTTTATTATTCTATATAATATATAACATTTCATACAATTTTGACTAAATTTCCTAATTTGTGGAACTTTATAGTGTGTGGCATTTCCTCCCAACACTTTGGCAGAAGAAATCGGGTTTGGTAACATTATGTAGATATGCTGCCTGATTCTGTCTCTGTAGACTGAGTATCAGCTAAACCCTCCCATATACTTAACTTAGGAGAGATAACAACAAAATAGTGTTTGTGGGTTGCCTTGAATTTAAATTGTTTTGTTTTTTTTTAAATTCCCGGATGAGCACTGAGTAGTAGAATTATTTAGGCAAGTACTTATTTAGTGTATTTGGGTCTGGTATCCCTAAGATAACAAAGTTATATATGTAGGAGATTCTAACTGGAATCTTCTAGAGAGGTTGTCTATAAAAGTATATTCATGTGTACATATGTCTGTATGCATGTATATGTTTATAACACACATATATATATTACATAGAAACTTAATTTAGTGTATTTCTATCTAGCATCCCCAAGATGATGAAGTTATATATGTATGTGCATATATATATATATATATATATATATATGATTACAAATATGTGCCTTACACGTATCCCTGTTATAGAACAGTTAACATTATGAAATGTCAGTTGTAAATGTAGCAGCATCCCAGTGACATCCCAAGCGATGTATTCTGGAGCCAGAAAAGTTAACACAGAGATTCTTGTGGGAAAACTAACATGAGAGAACTGACAAACAAAAGAAAAACCTTCCCCAATGGTTTTAAAGCATGCTACATGGCATCTATGACTAAAACAGAGTGGTGCATTAACAGAGAGGCCATCAGAGAGAAAAGGGAGTCCAGAGACCAACTCTCAGTAAATACACATGAGGAATTCGCTACATGATAATATTACCATCCCAAGTTACTGGGTCAAGAATGGGCTTTTAAAATAAATATTTTTGACAACTAGATTGCTATTTGCAAAAGGTAAAATCAAACACTCATCATGACATACAAGGACCAATTCCAAATACATTAGAGATCTGCATGTAAAACATGGGACATAGAAAACATTGATAAATTTCTTTTTAACTTGGAGTGGGAAAGGCCTTAAGTATGATTCGACCTAAGATAAGATAAGGAACAACTAATAAAGCCTATCAAATTTTAAATAACCTTTTTTCATGGCAAAGATAATGTCAAAAGAAAACCAAGAACCTGGACCCATGCATTTTCTGAAGAATTAGTTTCCCAGCATTCTTAAGAACTGAAAGATAACCAACCACCCAAAACCAAGAGGATACTGGAAGGGAGCATGAACAATCTGAGCATTTCATTAAAAATGCCCTTTGGATATTTTTAAAGATGTTCATATTAATATACAATAAGAGCTGTGCCTGGGCATTTCATTAGTCAGGGTTCTCTAGAGTCACAGAACGTATGGAATGTCTCTCTATATTGAGGGAATTGTGATGACTTAGAGTCTGTAGTCCAGCTAACCCAACATTGGGTAGCTGTGAATGGGAAGTTGCTCAGTCCCATGAGGCTAGTTGTCTGAGCTGGTCTTCTATAGAAGTAGATTCTAACAAGTGTCCTGGCAAGTAAGTGCAAGTACACGAAGAACACTGAATCTTCCTTATGAAGACCTCCAGTAGAAGGTGTGGCCCAGATTAAAGGTATATACCACCATGCCTAGATCTGAGACTTGCTCTGTCCCAGGCTGACCTTGAATTTAGAGATCTCCTTACTTCAGTCTCCTGGGATTAAAGGCATGTACTACCTTGCCTGGGTCTAAACTTTTCATGGCCACTATGCCTTAAGATCTCCATGCCAAGATTCCGGTCAGAAATTTGTGTCTTCCAGCCTCAAGACCTGGATCATTTGCCAAGGCTGTGGGAAGAAGAGATTGCATATATAACTGAGGGGTACAGCCCTTCCTGGTGGGATTTGATATCTCAGAACTCTTTCCTTTTGGCCAGGTCCTTTTAGTAATCTACTTTAAAAATATGTTTCCAACAATATGGAAATATGTGTGCATAAGACCACTGACTAAATTACTGCTTGTAATCAAACATTTGTGGTATTTCTATAACCTAAATGTGATATGCCCACATAACAGAGTACTGTGTACCTTTGAAGAAGAGAATTTTAAGATATATCATCAAATGAAACAGTAAAGTGCAAGACAATGTCTATTATATGGAATTCTTATTTTTCAAATGTATTTATTCACTTTTGTAGAAAAAATCCAGGAGGGATAAATCAGAAACGAATATGATGTATGCTGTTCAGAGAGGATAAAAATGGATGGGAAATGGTACAGATAGGATGGTGGGAGCAGAAAGTGATCACAGCAAGAGCAGCAGAGGCCACCAGTAGAACCACGGTTAGAAGCAGCGTGGTGGGAAAGCTGGCACAGTAGCTGGGTGTTCCCTCTCAACATAATTACTAACCGCCAAGGAAAAGTAATGGTGCTGTGGTGGACAAACCTTTCAGACTCCTGTCACCCAAATGATGAAGTTTAGCATCAATAGTAATAAGATTTTAATTTCATGTACCATAGATACTGACAACATATCACTTCTGAATTTTTTTGGCGAAAGTGCATTTTTTTAAAACAAGAAACTACCATAAAACCCAAATTGAGAAAAATCCTACGAAACAGCAGATATTACTAAGATATGAAAACTTAAATAATAATGCTAATGATAATAATAATAAATAGGAAGGAGGAGGAGAAGAAGCAGAAGAAAAGAAGGAAGAGAGGGAGGAGAAAGGAAAGAAGGAATCGAAGGAAAGAGGGAGGGAAGGAAGGAAGGAAGAAGAAAAGTGAAGAAATACCACAGATTCACAGAGCCTCCAGGACATAGAAACTAAATGGCACATGCCATCCTGAATTGGAACGTAAAAGAAATTAATGTTATTTTGATTTGTTGGTGTCAATAGTTAAGCTATGGTTATATAGGATGGAAAGAGTGGGAGAGGACTTGATTGAAGAGGGCATAAGAAATTTGCATTATATTGTGGTTTCTCTAAGTGTAAAGATAGACAGACAAACATACACAATTTTCAGCTTTTGCAAAATTATATTGTGTCACTGTGTGATTTTAAAAAATAAAGCAAGTTCTGTACCTTTGGCAATTGTGTATGGTAACTAGGGTAATATATAATCTAGAATTTAGGTTTATTATTATGGTTCTGGCCATAACTCTAATAAGTAAGATTCAATATCTGGTTGACAATGAAAGTTTTATGTCTAGTTTTTTTGGATGGAGACTTCAACCTTATTTAAATAACCAGCTTTTGTAAGATTTTAAAATAAGGTCATATATATATATAATACTTTTCTGAACATATTTTTAGCTTATTCATTTCTTACCAGTTTGTTGAGCCCACTCTGGGAAGGAGCCGTAGATATGATCAAGCTATAGGCTGTCCATGTCTTTGTAATGCTTACATTGTGTTAATGTGAGAGCAATATAAAATAACTGGAGTTGGTTGTACCAGTTCTGATATGGGAAAGCCATCTAACAGTGTAGTAAATTCGTAGCTTTCTAGAGAACATCATTCTGCCTGCTGATGTCAGTCTGCCGGGTCTTCACTGCTCTAAACACACAGATGCGCACCACTACAGACTTTTCGCTCTTGCTCACTCTGCTGGCTCTTTCCAGTAACAAACTTGATCCTCAATGCTAAGACTTTGCCTTTGGTCTACAGCTGTTGGTTGAACAGACGTCAGATTGATGGGTCATTGAATAGAACACCCCCGGGATTCTACGACCGAGTGTGGCAGATTCTGGAGCGCACACCTAATGGTATCATTGTAGCTGGGAAGCATTTGCCACAGGTAAAGTGCACTTACCTTGGGAGAAAGGACCAAGGCGAGGGAAGGGATGCTTTTTCCCTCTGCACTACCGACAACTTTTCTTCTTTCCTGTGTTCTAAGAATGTTCAAAGCAGGATAAAATGCCAGAAAATGAGTTGTCATTTGTTTTAGAATTGTTTTTATCCAGCCCATGTTTATTTTATTTCCAAATTTCAGTGTCCATCTAGACAGAAAAAGCTTTACCAAATGTATCAATGCTGAGAAGTCGTATCTATGTCCTTGTATTGGAGTATTTACGATGCTTCCAGAACCCTCTCTGGATACCACATGCTGAAACCTCTTATTGAGCAAGCTATCCTAGCTCTGTTCACTTATTTTCAAATTTAGGGCTTTTTTTCATGTACTAATTTGCCTTCTATTGCTGTGATAAACACCATAACCAAAGGGTCTTCGGTTTATGGTCCATCATGAAGGGAAGTCAGAGCAGGAGCTCAAGGCAGGAACCTGGAGGCAGGAACTGAAACAGAAGCACAGAGGAGTGATGCTTACTGCCTTGTTCCCCATGGGTGTCTCAGCCTGCTTTCTTATATAACTCAGGAATACCAGCCTAGGGGTGGCACCGCCTGCAGTGAGCTGGGCCCAGCCACATCTAATGTTGCTCAAGAAAATACCCATACACATGACACACACACACACACACACACACACACACACACACACACACACACACACAGACTTACCTACTGACCAATCTGATGGAGGCAATTCCTCAGTTGATGTTCCCTCAACCCAAATTACCCTGGTTGTGCCAAGTTGACCAAAACTAACCCACAGATTATATTAACTTTACCTCAAGTAGTGGTGCTTCACCACTGAGCAGTGGTGGGCTGGTGCTAGAGCCTCACAAACATGAAAGATGCCTTGAAAAATCAGGCATAGATCCAGCCTAGCAATGCCTGTGATGTGTGGACCATGGGAAGCACTGTAATGAGAAATGCTGACTTTCAGGTTCCTTGTGGTGTGACTTATTGATGGTGCAGATGAACTGGTGTGGATAGTATAAATTAACCTGCTTCTTTGATGTGATTATCATTTATTTAGTCCTAGTATTCAACTCGGTCTGCTTACTCACAGGGAGTAACTTTAGTGGCCTGTATGGGTGCTCTAGCCTTCTTCAGGTGCCCTGTAGTGGCTACTGCTTCAGCCAACCTATCTCCTGAAAACTGTGACATCATCTCTTATGTTGGCCCTCATGTTTCCCCTAGGCCTCATCCCTGTCAGCATGGGCAGTGCACTGTGGACACCTGTTAGTACCTGACATTATGTATATATACATGTATATGTATATATACATGTATATATACATAATACACATACATTATTTATTGTTTGATTTTACAAACTCCTGAAGTGCCATTTAATTCTGATAACAATTCTGTGAAAACTTTTATTTTTTTCATTAAAGTTTTAAGGTAGGATACAGAGTTATGAGTTTCAATATTAGACTTTCATGCATATGTGTCAGTATACTTTGAATTCATTCCCTTCCTCACTGCCCTCTTCCATGCCCTCTGCTCCCTCTGGCTTCCTTCTCCCAAGTAGTCTCTTCTACTCTATGTCACATGTAATCTATCACACCCTCCCTTTCCACACTTGTTTAGAATTTCTTTCTCCCCTCTCATGATCCACTTTCTAGTTTCATTATGTGTGAGAGTGCATGCACGCACACACATACACACATGAGGTCTAAGTCAGCCTTAACATTCTCATTTCTTGTTTGTTCCGTTTCCCTGCAGGTGTCATGGTTTCATTTTCTGTGTCTTTTTCTGTTTTGATTTTTAGGTTACTACACCACATAATGGTTTCCTCACAACATCTTGGGGCAAGCGTTGTCATACTTTGTTCTTAGTTCCTCTCCTCAGCTGTGCCCCTTGCTGCTTCCCTCTCCCTCCACTTTTCAGTAGGTGGGTTGCATTAACCCCTTTGCTTCCTTGCCTCTTACATCTTTCTCCCCTCTCCTCATCCCCTCTTATTCCTGTTTTAGTCTACTTTTAATTATTCAGGATTTGTCTTTCTGAGCCTTGTTTAACAAAACCGTTTGTAGTTGTAACAGTTTTGCTGTAAGTGTTATGACAGTTTTTAATATATTTTTGTTGTATCTTTATCTAGTTTTGCTACAAGGGTAATGCTAGTTTCCTAGAACAAATTTGACAATACAAAAGTGTATTTTATGAAATGGTTTGAGAAGCACTGGCATTGGATCTTGTTTAAGGGCTTGGGAGAGTTTGGCAGTGAGTCTCCATCCCTGCGCTGGAGACGTTACTACTTCAGTATCATTGGTTGTTAGATTTCAGCTCTATGTATTGTTCTTCATTCCCCATTTCGTTAATTTCTTCCTTGTTCTGGATTGTTTATTGGTATCTATTGCTTTAGGTCTTAGAACATCCTTTTTCTAATGCCTTGTGATACACTGTTAGTTTATTTACTTAAAATCTTTTAGTCATTCACTTAATTAAATTATTTTAACTAGTTATATTGTATTACTCAGGGTTCTACAGAGTGACAGAACATACATACATACATACATACATACATACATACATACATATGATCTAATTTAAAGGAAGTTCCATAAGCTGCTCAGAAAACTACATATTCTATGTCTGCTGGATGGAATGCTCTGACATATCTATTACGTCATTGACCGAGGTTATAGTTTGACTCTGTCTTGGCTTCACGTCCTCCTGCGGTGATGAAATACCCTGATAAAAGCAGCTTAAGAGAGAAGGGTTTACTATGTCCCATCATTGCAGGAAAGTCTGCGGACAGGAACTTGACGCAGATAATCATATTATACCCATAGCAATGAATTCATGTGTGCATGCTTGTGTTCAGTTCTCTTTTCCCATTTCATATACATTCCAGAATCCTTAGTCCAGGAAAAGGTGCTACCCACAGTAGATAAGTCTTCTCATTAGTCAAGATAATCCCCATAGGCATGCTTACAGGCTGACGTAATCTAGAAAGTCCTTCATTGAGATGTCCAAATGGTTCTGGATTGTGTTAAAACTAGCCATCACAAAATCTGAAGTGCTGTGCATGACCTATCTGAAGATGAGCACTGGGTGTTGAAGTTGCTCACCATTATATTACAACTCTGTTACCTTTTGTGTTTGGTAGTATTTATTTGTGGAATTGGGAGTCCTAACATTGCATACACATTTGCAACTATGGTCTTATAGTCTTATGTTCCCTTTATTAGTATTGCTATAATGACCTACTGATCTCCTCTAATTTTGATTTGAGCCTAATTTATCAGCTATAATGATAGTTACATCAGCTTATTCTCAGCTGCTGCTCACGTAGTAGATTGACTCCATTTATTGATTCTTAATTTGTGGGTGTCATTACCAGTGAGGTCTTTTTCTTGGGGACAACAAATAATTAGGTCCAGTTTTTACATCCAATCATATAGCTTGTGCCTCCTTATTAGTAAGTTGAGGCTATTTACACTGAAGGTTATTATATAGAGATTCCTGTATAATTCCTGCAATGCTGTTGACGTATTTTCTGGCTAATAGTTGTTTTACTATTAGCCAGCTCTTTCCTAGCTTTTGTTTTTTCATCTGTTCCTTCCATCAAATTAATTCTTTACTGGGCTGTCATGATTCTCACTGCCTTTTACTAGACTTCACGGAGGCATGTCTAGCTCTCCCTCTGACATCTACCCTAACAAAGGGACTTTGTTATTACCATGTTATTCAGGATGAGGATACCAAAACAGTGGGATGATTTCCCCAAGGCTCATACTCAGTAAGTAACTGACACCCGACAATTGGGCTTCTGAGCCCTTTCTCATCACCTATCAGCTATACTTTAAGTCCTTTCAGAAGACTGAAAAAAATGCAAGCTCTATATCTCTTCTCTGTGATTATCATCATGCTTAGGAGCTGGGCTGTTCTAATAAGATAGATTGAGAAGATGTTAATATGAATCCCTTCCCCCCCCCCAAAAAAAAAGAGTCTTCCTTTCCTTCTGTGACCACATTAACCCTACTGTTAGACATCTAAACATTTGCAATAGGCAACTATCTTAGCAGCCAGGCTTCAGGTTTCCCAAGTCAAGTACTACATGTAACAATATGTTGGGTTATATTGAGTGTGGAGTACAATAGTTGTACTGAATATAGGATAAAGACACTATTACAGACCAAACACTTTTATGTCACCTTATGTCAAGAAGACAAGCAAGAGCTTCCTCAATACTATTCTACGTAGCAAAGAGATGTACTTTGTTTTAAGGTCATGACTAAATTCACTGTAAGTCACTGAAACAAAAACAAGTGTGTCCTGTTCTCCCTGCATCTCTTGGAATAACTCTTGTGACCTTATCTGCTTTCTGGCACTCAGGCCTGCCTTGAGGAGTCTCCTCTCCTGACATTGAGGACTACTCTCTACTATATTTACATTTCTCGTCACTGTTACCAAATACCTCTCACAAAGCAGCACAGAAAGAAGGGTTGATTATAGCTCATGGTTCAGAGGAATACAGTCCATCCTGGCATGGGGAAAATGACAGTGGGAACAGCTGGGTTCAAGGTGGTGCCTGAGTAGCGGGACGGGAGGAATGCCTGTGCACAATAGGCCTTTTCCCTTTTATTCAGACTCTAGCTCGAGCTGCCTACATTTAGGGTAGGTCTTTTTTGCTCACACTTTTCTAGAAACATTCTCACAGACACAAGCAAAGGTGTGTCTCATTAGTGCTCTGTGTGCTTAATCCAACCAACTTGACAGTCACAGTTGGCCACCATGGTCCCCATGACTTGATTTGGATGGGATTGACTGTTCTACAGTGAATAAAAAGCTGTTTGTTTGTTTGTTTGTTTTAAACAAAAGATGAAGAGAAAGGTTCTTTTAGTTTTATTTTTTTTTCTGTTTCCTGCCATTTCTGCATATAATTTTTGCTTATTTGTAGCATTTTTCTGATGGTTGCTTGGGAATTATTCGCAGAAAAGTGATACAAATGCAATAGCAATGACTTAGATCTTAAAGTCAACAGCAAGTGTAACCCCTCATGTAATTCTGAATGCAGTATGTACCCTGTTCATTGTCTTGGGTTTTAGCTGTTACTTTTATATATGGAATGAACTTTTAATACAGTTCTTTCCCCTAAAATTATTAATGTAATGAAGATAACTACTAAAAGAGGGAAGCTTAATTTATCACAATAGTCACCTGGCTGGCTTCAGTAGTTTGACATATATAAAACCTAATCACAGAGGTGAAAATGCTCTCTCTGGTTTTATAGAAACTGGAAAGATTATTGATTAGAAAATGAAATTCCTCTATTAAATGAGACGCAGAGGGTAACACTCAGCATGTTAATGTGGAGTTTTTTCTTTTTTTTTTTTTTTCAGCAACCAACTTTGTCAGATATGACCATGTATGAGATGAACTTTTCTCTCCTTGTTGAAGATATGCTGGGAAACATTGACCAGCCGAAGTATAGACAGATCATTGTTGAGGTTTGTATTAAAAAAAAAAAATTAGATCACCAAATGCTTACTTCCTGTCTGCTCACTGAAGAATAGTATGGAAAACTACCCTCTTCTCCAAGAGACCGAGAACCCCGCCCATCACCTGTCAGCTCCTCCAGTAAAGTCCTCAAGAAGACAGGCATCCTTGTCCTGGGTCAGAGCATACCTACCATTCAAGTACCTTAAACTCCTTCAGGTGACAAACCAAACAGACCAGCCACCCAGCTTCATTCGTCAGAGGCAGCCAGTGCATCAGCATTGCCATAATAGCAGGGGGAGTTTTAGCTTTTCCTAGTTACAGAAATAATACAGTACTAATGTAGAATGTTGCAACAGTTCAGAGCAATACAGGGAGCAAGAGATCATTGCTGCACGATTTTTGAAGGACATCTTTCAAAACATCAGCCTATGAAGAGAAGACATTGTGTAGAACACTAAAGTACATGAACCTATGTGCACACATTCACACACTTGCCCTTCTGCCTCCATAAAATGTTGTACAGTGAATTCAATGGAGAATTTAGTAGGTGGCCAATCTTCCCATTGCCTCTTTCTCTGGCAGTGTCTGTGTCAGACATTCTATTCTTCCAAGTAAGTTATATGTCTTGTTGACTAGAAGCTAGATTTGGCTCTGCTCAGCCCGTTATTTCTGGAGCTACAACTAAACCTGGGTGACATTCAGTCTCATCCCTGCTATCCCATCATGTGGAATAGTATGGTCCAGTCACTAGGTGTGAGGAGGGATGTGGAGAAGGGGTATGAAAAACAGAGTTATCCGACGGATGCTTTCCTTGTGCCGTGTCTTCAGCCTCTCATGCCTAGTGTCCAGTGTCCAGTGTCTAGGGCAGATAGTGGACTTAGAGCTTCTTCTCACTGACCTCTGGTGGCTTTGGTACCTTGCATATTCTCCTATCTAAAGACTGTCCTGCCCATGGGACGGACACATTGTGATCCTGAACTTTACTGTTATGTCTTCAGGTTTTGCCTTGCAGTATTTAGATAACATGCACCCAGTAAGATTTCTAAATATAGAACCAGGAAGTCTGTTTCCTGGTCAGTGTACAGTATATAAGGTTCTTCAGAGGCCCTACCAATTACCACATACATAGCCACAGTCTGTACATGAACATTTGTCATCTAGAATGAGCGGTATAAGCCAGTTGTAGTGGCTCAGACCACTAATCCCAGTACTTGGGGGGCAGAGACAGATGAATTTCTGTGCGTTCTGGGACAACCTAATCTACACAGTGAGTTCCAGGACAGCCAGAACTATGTTAAAAACAAAACAAAGCAAAAAACCCAAAAAAATAAAAAAGAAAGAAACTAATAATAAAGTTTTAAAAAATGAACATCATAAAGACTTGAACAGATGGCTCAGTGTTTAAGAGCACTTGCTGCTCTTCCCTAAGGCCCAAGTTTGGTCCCTAGCATTCACATCAGGTGGCTTATAATTGCCTGTAACTCCAACTTCGGGGGATCCAGTGACATCTTCTTTTCTGGCCTTTATGGGCATTGAACTCACATACCCCCCCCACACACACACACAGACATAAACATATACAATCAAAATAATATCTTAAAATAAAATGAGCATTGCTTCTGGGATAAATTATGGTTCAGCCAAATAGTAGGTTGACAAAGGCAAACACTGGATCAACTGAGCTTCCTCTTTATCCCTAACTGTCATTTTTCTATGCTACTAGCTTTATTTCAGTGACTAAAAAGATCTCTCTATGGCTATAAGGATACTGTGATAAACATGTATTTTTCCAAACAGAACATGTGCTGCCAATTTTCAAATTAAAATTCTGTTCATAGATCCACTGCCCATCACATCCATTGATGAAACCCTGGCCAGACTATGTTGCTGTTGTGGTTCATGTCAGTGGCTTTTTATATCCATGTCTTCTAGTTACTAATGGTCGTATCCATTGTGCTGGAAAGAAACCCTGAGCTGGAGTTTCAAGACAAAGTGGATCTGGACAGACTGGTCAAAGAAGCGTTTCATGAGTTTCAAAAAGATGAGAGTCGGCTAAAAGAAATCGAAAAACAAGTAAGTCAAGAGGCCAGTGTCCTGCAGAATGTTCTCATTGTCTCCACTGCTGAAATAGTCTCTAATCTTATCACTTTCCAAACAGATGTATAGAGTACAAAATAGAATGCTTTAGAGGCAGTCAGACTTACTGGATGAATTAATATTACTTTTTAGCTAATTACTGATTAATTGAGCTAGGAAGTTATGGCCAAAAGAAAAAAGAACTCTAAGATGAGATAATTTTTTTATGTGGTTGACAATTAAAATGTGTTTTGCCAGGGAGGATCCACTAATTCCAAAAGGCTGTAAAATAAATTCAGAGGAAGATGGGGGTGTAAAACAGGCATCACCAGGGCTGTGTACTGTCTAATGTATTCCCTTATGGGCTCTCTGTTTCATATTGTATGCTCATCTGTGAAAGGGTTCCCCACATAAATAAAAATTACTAGCAAAGAGAAGGCTGCTAAAAATGTCTGCTTTTGTTTTATATGTTGAGAAGATGCCTGGAGAAAATGAAAGTGAAGTACAGGAAGCTCATAATTTCCAAGAGGAAATCTCTCTGCAAATTTATCTCCCCCCTGGGCAGCTGCTGATTTCACCTGTCAGTTCAAAGGACTTGTTTACTCTCTCCCTTTGTAGGATGACATGACTTCCTTTTACAACACGCCCCCACTGGGAAAAAGAGGAACCTGCAGCTACTTGATGAAGGTTGTGATGAACTCACTGCTGGAGGGAGAAGTCAAGCCCAGCAATGAGGACTCGTGCCTGGTTAGCTAGTGCGGCCAGCCCTTAGGGAGCATAGGTGATGGTTTTCCAGCTGTGCCTTTTAGGTTGACGTTAATCAGACAGCCATTAGTGAGTGAGCACTGTGTTAGTGTAGTGGGTGCTATATTCTGTTTGTTATGATTGGACCTTTGCATGCCAGTGGCATTCGAATGGTAAGCAGTGATTGAAATCAAGCGGAACCCGTTTCCATGATTTGTACCAACCAGCAACTCTAATCTTCACTGAACCATAGAAATAGTTTATGAATCGAAAATTCACAACTGCATGTTTTGTGATCAAATATTCCATCAAAAGTCTGAGTCTTCTCTTCTTTAGACTTCATTTTCACCTTCCTGCATTAGAACAAGCCTGACAGGAGCTGATGCTTTCCTGGGACTCACAAGGTACTGGAGGATGGTGATGGCTGTGCCTCTGTTGTACCACAAAACCAAGGCATGTAACACACATCAGAAAACTGAAATTAACCCCTGGTATTTAGCCTCAGAAGCTGCATTGTTAATAATGCCATGTTGTACAAAACTCTTAGATGGTTTTTACCTTGTAAACATGACTGTAGTTTTGTATTGAGCTGCATATAAGGGGTGGACTAAAATATAATATATCAAGCATTTTCTGAGCATCTGTTAAATATAGGAAAACAGAAGTGTCAGTCAGCAGAGCTGGGAATTATGATACAATCCAGCCTTAAAAATTAGACAAAGAANAGAAGTCGATTACTTATCTTATGTGAAGAGAAGTTATGAAAAGATGGTCCTGATGAAGCCATCTATAAAACCTAACCCTGAAAACACAGTCGTGAAGCCCATGCAGAAAGAGTAAGTTCTGGTGGCTGATGGGCAGGGAAGAGGAATTAAAGAATGAGAGGGAGGAAAAGTCCTTGAAATATTTAAAACTTGTTAAAATTCAGAAGAAAGTAAATACTTGTATCCTTAAGAATTAAATTTTTTGATTAGATGAGCAAAGTTGCAAGAAAAATGCTGTCTTAGTTAAAGTAGACATCACTTACAAGTCTGTTTTCTGAATGGGCAGTTAGCTCCCTGTTACATATGCAAAGTTTTGGAACTTCTGCTGCTGCTTGAAAGCATTCGAAATCAGCAACTGTGCGTCAGCTCTTTACATTGCAAAATGCAAAATTTATTGTTCTGCAACATATTTTGGAATGATCAATAAATCTTGATGTTCCTCCATCAGAAGCAATGTCTGCTTTCCAACTAGAAAAACAAAATAATCCTAAGAATCAGAATACAGAACCCATGAAATTTAGAAGTCCCATTTGATCTACAGAGTCCACATGTTTTACCAGCTGCACTAGAGGCTGACTGGGTATATTAGCACATGGACTGAGGCAAGACAAGCCTTAAACCTGATCTAAAGCCTCCTCTGTCCCACTGGCAGGTTCTCTGTGCTAAGTTTATAGTACAATCAACGTCTGTTGGAAACTCCTGACTGAATATCAAATTCAGCTGCTTTTCCAGAGCACTGTCAGAAGTGTGATGTTTTCCAGGCTTCCTTTCACTTTATTTAAGACTTTAAAAAAAAAAATCATATTTCAGCCTTTAAAAATCAAAATGTGAAATCATCTTGCTGTCATCTTCGATGAGCTTGCAGTGCTTTATGGGTACCAATAATGAGCTTGCAATGCTTTATGGGTGCCAACAAACATTTGCTGAATACCTGAATACATTCAACTTTGCACCCCAAGTATTAAATAGATAACCACGGGATGGGAACAGCCCCAGCAGCAGAGACCCATCCCAACTAAACTAAAGAGCCTGGAAGCAGCATAGTGGTATACAGCCGGATAGCAAGAGCCCCATGTCAGAAACTAAACGTGTGAATGAGAAGCAAGGGAGGCCGGACTCAAAAAGAAGCAGAAGCCTTCCCAGAAGGGGCCAGGCACCACATAAACATAGAGGGGCCAGGCACCACATAAACATAGAGGGGCTGCAGAAGACCTGCAGGAATTTGTCTGTGACCCTCATATTCTGGCCTCCCAGAAGCTGAACAGAAATGAGGTCACGTCCATGGGTAAAATAAGAAAAAGCCTGATGCAATTAGAGACTGAGGTGAGCATGGTGTCAGCTCACTCCAGGAAGGAAGAATGGAGGATGTTGTTGCATAGTGAGAGCTCTTCTCGCAGCAGCTGTGTTGTAGCACCCACTTTACTCCCAAGCAGCAGCCCCCGGGTTGGAAAAGAGCTCTTCTAGTCTCACCCAACCGTATGGGACCCAAATGCACGATCCTTTGAACAGGTAACTAACTCATATTAGGATAATAGCTCAGAATAAACTGGGTTTTTGCCCCAGTGACTACCACCATTTTGCTGCCCAGGAATTGTGAAACTATTGAGAGTGGGCATATCGGCATTTTATCTGAAGAGGCAGATGAGCAAGAGTGACCATGAACCCTCCAGAGTCGTGGCATCTGACAGTACACAGACAGAAATGGCACCTCCCACCGTGTCTGTTACCTGAAGGGTAAGACTGATGCGGTTGGTGGTCACACTCCTTGTCCTTCTTTCTCTTTCCTGTAATGTTCTTTGAAATCTGTTGGTTCTGCATTTGTTTTGCTTAGTCAAGGGCATAGATCTTGTTGGCATGAGTGAGGCACACAGTTTAAAAGATTCTCTGACAAACTAAACGTCAGCTTTTTAGTGGTAATACATGGACACCCTTACAGATGAATGTCTATCCCTTCACGTCTATTTTACCGGAAGTTACCTCTCTTCTCCCAGCTAGTAGGGGAAAATGTGCCCTGCTCCTCAGTGTCAGGGTGGACTTGCTGGTAGGCTTTTCATGAGTTTCCCCCAACTCAGTTGTGTGGTGTTGTTTGACACAGTGCTGGGAACCAAACCTGAGGACCTGCGCATCCTGGGAAATCACGGTACCCCTGAGCTACCTCTCCTTTCTCCTCCCGGTGCTGTTTCTTCTCTTTTTAAAATAGGTATCGATTCAGTCAAAGGAAAAGAGCTCACTGTTGAGAAACAGAGAGAAATCACAAGAGGAGTCCTAGAGAGCTGGAACACCAGTGTTCCAGTTTTATTGGAAGCAGTTCCTCCTTTGGTTATTATTTGGTTATTATTCTTTTGTGTGGCTGAGAAGCCTCTCAATGGGACACACTGTGGAATAACCGTAGGCTATGTATTTGTCTCTATTTGGATGGCAGCTTGAAAGGGACTCCACACTCCCTTCAAAATCTCCACATCCACTAGAATAAGAATACCATGTCAAGCATTAATAGTCCTCATTTGTCCAATTACAAAGCCTAACAAGATCCATAAATTATTATAAACAAACTGTTTAGAAAAGCAGTTTTTTAGACAACAACAAACCTTTTTAAAGGCAAGTTTGTAGAAATGACATGATCGAACCAGAACCCATCAGGAACTCTCCACCGACAGTTTTATTTAAGAATCATGCAGAAGAAATGTATCTTATAAAAAAACCATGAAAAGAACAGCAGTGAAAGATGCTGAGCCCGGCTTGCTTTGTAGTCTTTGGTTGGCTCGGTTTCCAGCTGCTCTCCTCCATCTCTAGAGACAGCTATGTTTAATTTCCTGACACTAACCCAGTTCTAGTTTCAGGAAAGCCTCCTTGTGTGTGTTTTATCTTACATATCTCTGTGTTAGGATGCTGGTATTTTTGTCTTTTTCTTCCTTGGCAGAGCCTCGCTTTCAGAGGTTCACCTGAGGTGGTACTGGTTGTGGGTGCTGTAGACTTAACAGGTCAGTGACTCTCCGCCAACTGCCCATGATTGTCCTGAGCATATTCCAACAGAGTGTGCTCCCAGCAGTTCCAGGATTACCTCCTCCTTCCTGTACCAGGGCTCATTAAGGACGTTTCAGAGTGTGCATCCACACAGATGGGGGTGCTTGGGGATGCGTTTCTTTTTTTGGGGGGGGGGATGCGTTTCTGTCTAGGAAATCTCTGTGAAGATGTTTTGTGGTCACCATTTTCACCTATCCCATATAAAACTGAACTTATTTCCTTTTCATCTCCCCCAGCAATAGAATGTGAAATGTCTTCCTAATCCTTACTGGCACCCACTCAGTGAACATCACACACATCCCCCATCACGGCAGTGAAGAGAGGCAGTAGCCTGGACCTCACTTCCATGACTTGAGAAACAGGAGTAGATAAGGGTGAATCCATGCCTGGCCTTCTGCAGCACCAAACCACTATTCTGGACCCTTTCTTCCTGAGGGCTGCATTCTCCTCAGTTGTCCTATGGCCACAGTGGCAGGACTAGGCTGGTAGCCATTAGGAAAGAACCCAGGTTCAGACAGGTTAGGATGAGATTCAGAGGGGCACAGCTCCATTTCAATTGCTGAAACCCTGCATGAGCTAATTTAGTCTGCTGAGCATCCACCAGACTTGGTTCTGTACAGAGACTGAAAGAAAAGACAGATCAGTGAAAAAACAACATAAATCCCATTTGTCTCTATTTAAGGGCCAGGATTGATTTCAAAATGGTGGCTGTAAGGCACCAGCTCCAGAAACAAACCCTAAGTCTTAGGAATTAGGCCATAAGACATCAACTTCAGGAAGAAACCATAAAATCCAGAAACAAGATCATAAAACCCCCTCCCAAAGAACAGCTTGGGGATAACCACAAAAGTAGGGAAATATCTTATCTCGGGACGGGCCAGCTGTGCTGGGCTGCCCTATCTCCTATGGTTAAATGTTCATGACAGGATTGTAGGCCACTGGCCACCTGTGACTCCCTAGCACCCACCAATTAAATTTTAGATTACCTAATCCTTCTAGAGAGTCGCCTGAATTTCCTGTAAGAAGGCCTGTGTGCCTTTGTCAAAAAATAGCTGACCCCTACATGCTGATTGTTTCTGCAGAATAAATGTTCTCTGTTTTTGCATGCTGAGTCTGGGGTCTTCCTTCAGTGATTTTTGGACCTTCACATCAGTTCTCTGTGGAGCTTGTGTTCTACCTGGGTTTAAAGACACAAGGTAAGGATTGATACATTCTACTGAGTGGAAAAAGGTGGGAAGAGGGTATCAGGGCTCAGAAAAACATACCTCAACATATGGCATGTTGGCATTCTAAGTGCTTTGAACTACAGTGGAACCATAGTTATCTACACTTCCTCACTCTGCCCCTTTCCTCACAAAGGGTAAGATGGGGCTTTTCCTGGAGCTTCTAGTTCTACCTAAAGCAGAATCCTCCCAGGTTACGCCACAGAAGAAAAGCTGGGGCTGACTCTTCATCCAGACCTGGTGAACTTGGCTGCAGCTGTCATTCATTCTTCATACTCCCCCTCTCTGAAAGTGCCCGGAGCCACACCGCCCTTTCCCCTTAGAGAGACCATCGCCTGACCAACCACCTAAGGGGTCGCTCTTTGAGTTCATGCTTTGTATAACTCTCATTTACAAGGCATTTAAGGGTTTTTTTTTTCTGTGAGAAGCCTCTGGTAAGGGGTGTCTAAACAGCAAGTCAATCAATGAACACAGACAGGAAAAGGTACAGTGGAGTGTACATGCTTGATTCAACAAAAAGAAAACATGCTGGCCACACACACACGTCGAGGATACCATAAGCCTTTCTCTAAAGAATAAACCAGTGTGGGTCTGGAATGTTCAGCAGTTCACAGCACCTGTTGCTCTGCAGAGAACCAGGTTCGGTTGCCAGCATCCACATGGTGGCTCCCAACTGTCTGTGACTCTAATTCCAAGATATCCAACACCCTCTGCTAACCTCCCCCATTCACTACAAGCACATGGTACATGTATGTGTACATACCTACATACATGCAGGCAAAACACTCATATATTCTTTTTAAGTTTGAAAAGGAGAACCCAAAATGGTCTAGAAAAGAGAAAAAAAAAAAAAAACCAAGTAGCATTGGTATCTTGGAGAAGTTTTACAAGAGAGTTTATTATGGATTCAAACATGAGTGACCGTGGCAAGCCAGATTACCCCAAATACCATGATTCACTGTGGTAACAATTTCCTGGTTCTTACAGTAATGAAACAAATAACATAATAAAAATAATTTTATGAAATTTATCCACTCTTTCACAAGCCTCAGGTCCTATGTGGTAACAGTCTTTGCCTTTGGGTTGATGGAAAATAAGTAGTCTGTTAGTACATTACAAAAAGACTTACCTAAGGGTCATGTGTTAGTCACGATTCTCTAAGGTAAGAGAGCTTATAGAATGAGTCTATGTATAGAAATAGATTTATTAGCATGGCTTACAGATGGAGGACACACCTAGTTAACCTAACAATGGATAGCTGTCAATGGAAGGTCTACAGATCCAGTAGTTACTCCGTCCACAAGGCTGAATGTCTTACTGGTCTTCAGTATACACTGGAATCCTGAAGAAGCAGGCTCTAGTGCCTGTGAAGGAATGGACTTGCAAAGTGAAGGAATGCAGAAGCAGAGCAAACAGGCAAAGAGTGAAAGCATTTTTCTTCCACATCCCTGTATAGGCTTCCAGTAGAAGGTGTGGTCTAGATTAGAGGTGGGGTTTCCCAGCTCAGATGATCTGGATTAAAAGCTTGTCTTCTTACCTCAGAGACCTGGGTTAGAAGTGGATCTACTTCAAATTAAGCAAAAGTTCCTCACAGGTGGGTCCTCCATTTTAGGCTTGGAAGTCTCCACAATAATACAGGCTATTGCCATTGCTCTTGGTCACCATAGCTGCATGGTAAGATACTAGTCCTACAAACATCTCACATTGGCTAAAAGCCAAGAGAAATCAACCTTGAACTGACCAGGCCTCCCTTCTGGCTAACTTCCACAGCGCTGTAAAGTGCTGGACAGGCTGCTAAAGAAGACAGCAGTGGTCTTCCAGCACTGGGCCCTCCGTACTATCACACTGACCTATGCCCTGCTGCTATAATAATAGCATAGCTGTTGTAGAGTGACAGCGTTTGGTTGGATTTGAGGCCTACTTCACACAAGGGAATCATGTCTGCTACTGTAAATCCTGGTTAGACACATGTGACTTTTTTTTCTTTTTTTTTTTCTTTTTTTTTTTTTGCTAAATGGTTATGTTATCAAATTGCCTTCTGTCACAGTTTTTGTCAACTTGAAACAAACCTAGACAGACAAAGGGACTCTCTATTGAGGAGTTGCCTCGATCAGATTAGCCTGTGGGTATGTTTATCTGTGGAGCATTGTTTTGATTTCTGATTAATGTTGGAGGGCCAGGCTCATTGTGGGTATTGTTGTTCCTGGGCAGGTGGGACTGGACTATATAAAGAAGGTAGCTGAACAAGTCTTTAAGAAACTTTCCTTCATGTCTCTGTTTCAATTCCTGCCCCTAGGTTCCTTTCTTAAACGACTTCTTAAGCTTCCTTTAAAGATACATTGTCACCAGTAACCTAAAACAAACCCTTTTCTTCCCCACATTGTATTTGGTCATGACGTTAATCACTGTGTGCTGTCTAGTTTTATGTCAACTTGACACAAGAATTATTTGGGAAGAGAGAACCACAATTAAGGAAATTCCCCCACCTGACTGGCCTGTGAGCAAGCTTATGTGCATTTTCTTAATTAGTGATTGATGTGGGAGGGCCCAGGCCATTATGGGTGGTCCCACTTCTAGGCAGGTGGTTCTAGGTTCTATAAGCAAGCAAGGCTGAGCAAGCCATGGAGAACAAGCCAGTGAGCAGCACCCCTCCACAGCCTCTACTTCAGTTCTGGCCTCCAGGATCCTACCCTGACCCTCTTCAATGAGGACTACAGGCTGTAAGAGGAGATTTAGCCTTTCTTCCCCATGGTGTTACTTTTGGTCATGGTGTTAATCACAGCAGTAGAAACATAACAAAGACACACAGGAGCAGAAAAAGCAAAATCAGACACCTTATAAAGATTCACGTTCATACCCATAGGCTGTCACTGCTCCAGCTGCTTTCTGTGGTGGACAGCAGTTTAAGCTGAGATGCAGAACTACTCCCAGTGCTGAGGGTAAGAGACGGAGTCCTCATCCCTAAGTTAGGCTGTCTTTAACAACACACACAAGCACTTACACTCCTGTGCGTGCATACTCATGCCCACATGCATACACATGCACATGCATCACCAATGCTACCACCAAAGCTCAGAGAAGGTCTTAGAGAAGAAATGAGAGGAACATAACGGTTGGGAGGAGTGTTGTGCAATCAGTCTAATGGAGCCACAGTTTTCTGTACAGAACTGGCCACTGATCTAGCCAGAATTCTGGCATAAATGGTAGGTGCTTTCCAGGCCCCATCCCTTCCTGAGGAGTTATTGGTAGGTAATAGTTGCCAGCGATAGAGAATCATTCTACTTGGATGTGTTGGCCACTGGTAGGGTTCACATGCTTCTGTGGAGGTCCCTATACTCAGGGTCAACACTGACTAGATTTTCTGGGTTACCAAAACCAAAGGACATGAATTATGAAGGGAGCTTTGTTAGAGGAACTTAGAAGAAATTGAAGGTTGGAAGGGGTGGATATGATCATGTAATGTTTTCTATAAAAAGAAAAAAAATTACTATTGAAAAATTTAAATTACCAGGAATGTATCTGGAGGTAGAGGTTCAAGATACATAGAAGAAAAATGACTGTCTCCTAACCCAATGCAGTTTGTAGCTCAATAGCAGACGTTGCATTAAAGATAGTGTAACCTGTAACTAGACTGCATGTGACTGGATCTATATACAGAACAATACTGTAGTAGAAACTGCTAGCTAGCCAAAATATCTACTGTTTCTGTATGCCAGGACTGCAGCTAAGCATTGATTGCTCAGCTAGCCTGCATTCTGTGAAATGGGAACAGAAATCCAAGTGACCCCCTAGACCTGTCAACCCTTCCCCCCATGCTTGCTCTCTGTCCTTCCCCATGCCTGCAGCCTGGAATGACAGCACAATGAAGGGGTTGAAGATGGCCAAACCATTTTCATATTGTGTAAGGGGTGGTTCTGGTGCTCCAATCAGGAATGATTGCTGAAGGTCCTGTTCTCCAATTGGTTCTTGATCGGTCAACAAAGATGCTAGTGGCCAATGACTGGGCAGAAGAGGGGGGACATCCAGGTTCCCTGCAGGCAGGCTAGCAGACACAGGAGAAGGAAAGAAGATTTGGTTCACTATGCTTTGGAGAGACAGTCTCCAGCCATGTGGGATCTGACCATTGGCTGCTTCCCTGACTGGGCCTGGAGTAGCAGGCAAGAGGTTAGAGATGTGACTTAAGCTGAGGGCAGATTTACAGAGTGCTGAACTAGGACTAAAGGTAACTGAGCAACTGAACTGAGGGAAGATTTAGAGGTGTTGAATTGGGAGTGAAAAGAAGTGTGTGATCACTGAGAGAGGCTTCAAAGAGCCTGGCCATTAAGCTAAAAGCATAGTAAAAATAAGTTAGTGTGTGTGTGTGTGTGTGTGTGTGTGTGTGTGTGTGTGTGTGTGTGTGTGTGTTTCATCCTTGAATCTGGGATGACTCCTGGGGGGTGGGGGGGGCTGGTAGCATGATCTGCCCAGACTTTAAAGTGGGGTAGTAGAACCTACACACCAAATCGATGCCCAGCTGGAGAACAGCCTGTAACTGCTCTAGACTCTGCCCCTACACACTAGTGGTGAGCTGGGGTCCAGTCAATAGAAACTACCCTATAGCTTTAAATTTTTTCAAAACCTACTTTTAATTATAGTTCTTAAATGCTTTAAGCTCCCTTCTAGCCTACCACCCACAAGAGGTAGTGGAAAAGAAAGGATATGGGGGAAGTGGACCTGTTAAGAAATGGTTCTTTGGAGCAGATTACAAAATCAGAACTCAGAAAATGCCATCATAGGCAGAGACAAGTTTAAATATAAGTAATACACATTAGCACTAGACAATTCTCAAACTTGTAATGCGATTGGAGCAAAAAGGCTTCCTAAAGAAGTAAGTTTATCTGTTTCTCTAGAACAGTGAATCTCAACCTGTGAGCTGTGACTCCTCCAGGGGTCAAACAACTCCTTCACAGGTCACATATCAGATATCCTGAATATCAGATATTTACATTAAAATTCATAGTAGTAGAAAAATTACAGTTATAAAATAGCAATGAAAGTTATTTTATGGTTGGGAGTCACTACAAGATGAGAAACTGTGTTAATGGGTATTAGGTTGGTTGAGAACCACTACTCTAGAAACTGGAATAGGGCTAGGAAAATCCTGTCGTCATCTCCCTTCAGTCACTTCACGACAGCATTGTTGTTCTGTAACATGAGGTTCCTTGAAGACAGTAGGGTGGGTATGAACATTTTCCCTGAAGGAGGTAGCTGGTGGAAACCTTCCAAGTCTGACCCAAGTATGGTGGCTCTGGAGGATAATTCAGTCCTGGCAAAAAGTTGACCAAAAAACTGATAGGAAAGCCAGGTCCCAGTTCCATCTTGCTCAGTCTCCAAAGAGCACCAAATAAGCACAGACGTATACAGCACATTTGTTTGACTCTTTTTGAGGCCACAGTGAAAATAAGAGTGTACAAACTCTCCCCTCTTCCATGTTTGCATGTCTCTTAGTGTTGTCTTATAACTTTCTTGTAGCAGTTGTTTCTTCCTGGTAGACATTCTGTGCTCTGATATCAAGGCCTTATCAGTGGAGACACATGGCTCTGTAACCTCAACCCTGCTCAATAGCCTTTCCTGGAGTTGCCAAGCCCCATCAACTTCCCACGTTTTTCTTCTCCCTCTAGTCTGTTGCCCAGATCCACATTGTCATGTTTGTCTGTAACTGCCCATTTCATTTCATCTGGTGGAAGCAGGAAAAGGACAGTGCAGGTTATGCCTAGTTCCTGTTTGCTGCCTTGCTGTCAATTCGGATGTAAATAGCATTCACCAACAGTCTTCCTCCACTGTGAGCTGACTTGCTGGATCGTGATAAGACTGAAATGATGAACCACATCTTTCCCCTCTTGCGTCTTTCAGATATTTTGTCAGAGTCTGACTAAACACAGATCTGGGACTCCTTGCCAAGAACTCTAGGAATTTGAGCTACCCAGCAGCAGCAGCAGCAGCAGCAGCAGCAGCAGCAGCAGCAGCAGCAGCAGCATTAACCCTTTATGTGATGTAGCTCATTAAGGCATCATCAATGATATGATGAAGACAGTGGTATTTCTTCCTTTCTACAAAAGAAATGGTGTAGCTAGAGGACAGGGGCAGAGCTGGTTAGAACCAAGTCTGTAGGATTCTGATCTGGACTCTGAACTTCACTAATTGGCTTAACCTTTTAAGCCATCTAGTTTAGGTTCATTGTTACACCATCTACATCCTTTTTTGAAAATTACAATAATGGCTAATAGAAAGCGATCCTGAGATTATGTTCTGGACAATATTCCTTGCTGTAGACAAGGAAAAATGGGAATGTTTCTCCATTTCTGTCTCCACAGTTTCAGTTCCATTGCATCTCCAGACCTCCTTTGCTGTTAATGGCATTTCTTAGCACAGTGAAGAACAGTCTCACCTAGAAACAGGACATTTGGTTGTCTTGCATCTTGGGTGTTGTCTTGGGTTTGATTCTTTCCAAAGCCACAGTTCCCATGTGCTTGGTGCATTTGATTGATAGGGACAGCAGGGCTTGTAGATATTATTCCCTATCTAGAAGCACATTAGTATTCATGGTCTTAACCGACCATGCTGGTGCATACTTATAATCCTAATACTCAGGAATCAGAGGCAGGAAGATCATAGTTCAAGACTAACCTGGGCTGCAAAGGGAATTTTTGGATTTGGTTCATCCATATGGTTGTATGCCATGATCAGGAGTAGATATGATCGAGGTTATCTTAGTTTTTTGTTTTTTTTGTTGTTGTTGTTGTTTTTTTAATTGCTGTGATAAAGACCATGGCCTTGAACAACCTGAGGAGAAGAGGGTTTATCCCAGCTTACAATTCTCAGGTCACAGTCCATCTTCAAAGGAAGGCAGGAACCTGGAAGCAGAGGCTGTGGAGGCATGCTGCTTACTAGCTTGCTCTTTGTATTCCTGTATAAGTGATTATTTATATTCATGCAACAAAGTCAGTATTACTCTGCCTTGAAATATCCTCCTCCAAAACAAATTAGTCCATTGCTTTAAATTTACCCTCAGGCAAATTCTTAGGACAAGAAAAGAAAGCAGTTACATTCTTTGCCAAGATATCACAAGAATGGTCTCGAGCCCCATTGCTAATGTTGTTTTCTTCTGAAACCTCTTGAGTTGGATCTCTCCAAGTAGTACATAGCTCTCAGCACTACTGACTTCCAAGCTCTTAATGGAATAACCCATTAAGTTCTGCTTAAATCATTTAACTGCTTTCCTTATTAAAAGTATCAAACTCTTTCCACACTCCTTTGCAATACATGGTCATGTCTGTCATAGCAATACCCATAACCTGGTACCAGTTTCTGTCCTAATTACTTTTCCATTGCTGTCAAAACACAACCAAGGAAACTAACAAAGCATTTAATTTGGGTTATAGTTTCATGGTACTAGAGTCCATGATGGGAAGAGCAAGGACACAATAGCAGAAATAGTTAAGAACCAACATCTGGATCCAAAAGCAGGAGGCAGAATGAACTAACAATAATGGTACAAGGCTTTTGAAACTGCGAAGCCCAATCCCAGTGATGTACTTTTTCCAGCAAGACCCCTAAACCTCCTACTCCTCTCCTAACAGCCACCAACTGGAGACCAAATATTCAAACATATGAGCCTCTGAGTGACATTCTCATTCAAACCGTATCTTGGGCTTTCCAAATGATGATCTTGCACTAATTCTAGAGAGGAGAAACATGAATCAAAAGCCCTGAGGGCTGAGGGAGGGAAGCAGCAGGGAAGGCGGCAGACTTTAGATGGGCCAATGGTAGTGCTTATTCTAAATGGTTCTTTTCAACCCAGAGGTCCAGTGCTGAGGCACACACTATCCATGGAGAAGTCGCTTCTTATTTTCCAATTAGATACTGTTCAACTTCACTGTGCCCACCATTCTCCGACACCATAAAAAAGAATAGTGATCTAGAGTCATTGTAAAGTCTTTTTTTTTTTTTAACTATTATAGAAGAGAAAATGATGCTCTCATGGGGAATTGGGATCCTGATGTTAGTTGTAATGGAATAGTGGAATCCCCCCCCCCACACACACACACCATTGGTACTACTGGGAATTATTATGCTCGCTCCCCTTTCTTCTCATAGCTTATCCTTTTAGAATTCTTTGGTCTCTCAGGAGAGTGAGACAAAGGCTGAGCTGGTCACTTTTTGTCACCCAGAAAATATACCCTACTACTAAATATTTACCCTTTGCCCATCCATGGTTAGGCTCAAGTCTCTATTTCCTTCCATTCACTGAAGCAGAATGGGGTATCTGTAAACACTTTGTTCAGTTTGTAGATGAACCATAGTCTTTAACATCTGTCTCTGTGAATCAGCTCAGGCTAGTCACAGTCTTCCAGCTGTGGTCCCATATCTCAAATGTATCACCGTCTTTGATGTTACTAAAGAGGCATCATTAAGTCCTCTTGTCCTCGAAACTCTTGAGATTCTGTATCTTTCTACCCTGACATGACTGAGATGTCAAGTCATTCCATACAATTGTAGAGTCAGGGATCCACTATTCCAGGCATCGTTCTGTAAAGTCACTTCTTTTTACAGGACATGTAAGACCTCTGAGACCAGAACTCAGCAAAGGTTAAGTAAACTGAATGTCTGCATCTAGCACCCTGCAGTTCACGCTGAACATGTAGCAGAAGCTGAATAGATGATTGCTGGTTGCATTTTTTAAAGTGATAAAATGATAAATAAAATGAATGGAGACTTTTCTAAGAGGAGATATGATTGAAAACCACATCTAGAAGCAGGAAAGTGACTAGTGGCTGTTTTCCGAGTCTTATTTGTGACTGCACAGTTAGAGGAATTCAGCAAACCTGTACATATTTATCTCATCTAGGAAAAAAAAATGTAAACTTGGCATTTACGAGAACAGCTGATGAATGGCTTTAGTCATTTGAAAGCAAAAAGCTGAGGATTCCAACTTTGCTTCATAAAAATAGCTTTTGAATCACATCTGAAGTTGGGAGGTTTTATACAAATTAATACCATAGGTGATTTTTCAACTTCCATTGAACTGGGAAGTAAATGACTAGATCCAGCAGATTCAGCAACTAGGAAGTAGCTCTTTTTTCATTGTTTAAATTTGTTCTTTGACAGTTTCGTGCATGTATATAGTACTTTCTGTTTAATCTCACTCACACACTCTAATCTCCCTCCTACCCATTTTACCCCAACTTTTATCCTCGCTACAGAGCCTTGTCCACATCCATAATCATGTGCTTTGCTTTTGTTTCATGACCCTCTGATTTTATCCAAGACAACTCATGTGACCATACGACCATACATTTAGAATGATTCCTTGGAGCCTGGTGGGCTCACAATTGGTACACAACTGAAGGCAATGACGCTCCTAGAATTAGTTAGTTGCCAAAAGTTTAGTGAGGAGAGGATAGGGCTCATGAGCTCCTCCTTTATCAATGATTGGCCATTGACAGGCTTAGTGTGTGCAGGTCAAGTGCAGGTGACCATAGCTCCAATGGCTGTAGCATTTCCTAAAGATTGTGTTTCAAATCTCCCTACCTTCTGGCTCTTATGTTAACCCACATCCCCTGCTCCTTGCAATCTCTCTTGCAATACCCATTAAACCTGCATCAACTACTGGGCCGTTCATTTTCTGTCAGAGATATATAGGGTGGTATCAACATAGTTCCTCATCTTTTGTTCCCTAGCTTCTATAGGATGATAGCTGGTAGTCATTTGATGTATACAAATTGTACCAGTGAAAAATTCCTTAGATTTGTTAACTACAAAGAAACCCAGGCTTGCAGTGTGCCATGTGCATTTATTTTGGCAACTTGCTTTACTACAAATTGGAAAAAATATATGTATTCTTCCCTCATGAGAAACTGCCATCCTAAGCAGAGTACAGCAAAATGTGGGTAACAAATGAGAAAAATGCACTGAAAGTATTTTGCTAATGTTTCAAGAATTCCTTCTCTGGGGAAATGTAAAGAAGGACTACCCCCTACTCCTAGGGTCCCAATAACAAACCAAGAGTACTTTGAGACCGTCAATGAATATATTTGGCTTACTTACAGAGCATAGGTGAGGATTTATGAACCACAAATCAGCTTCACTGAACAGTCTTCACTCAGCATAGACGATGGTTTCCCCATTGATGGAACTCCCTCCATTAATATTCCCCATTCTATATACCCATTCCCTTCCCAAGACTCCTTGAGGTCACATCGGCCCAATTAAGGCAGGAGTTCTACAAATGGCTAGGAGGAGCTGCTGGACTCTAATGAACTTCCTTATCTACTTCTGTAAAGGAACGCCGTTGTTAAGAGGCCTGATGCTGATGGACTCTTGTAAACAGGCAAAAGTACTCTGAAGAAAATGGAGATTGTTTTATTCTAGAACTGTATTCCAAAACAACTAATTGGCACATTGCCATATAATTATTGAGCTTTTCTTGGCATCAGATATGTTTGTACAAATGTTAAATAGTATATGAAATCAAGTTTTTAATATACACACAAACAGGCATTGTGGTGGTATGAATATGAATACGGGAGTCTGAATATCTGCTGTGTTAACAATGGTGACTGTCTTGGGGAAACAGGAAATGCTGCTCTCAGAACAAGCACTGAAGCCTGAGTGAAGGATTGAAAGAACATATTCATATCAGTGGACTCATGAAAGCAATCTCCTAAAAACCTGATTTCCAGCTCCAGTTCCTCTGCTTTTTTTCATCATTGGCAAGTTCAAGTTTTAGCCTACATGATGATGTTAACATCTGGCTTAGTTGGGGTGTTGTGATAAAACATGATCACGACCAAATAGCAAGGTGGAGAGGAAAGGGTTTATTTGGCTTACACTTCCAGATTATAGTCCATCATTGAAGGAACACAAACAGGGCAGGAACCTGGAGACAGGAGCTGATGCAGAAACCATGGAGGGGTGCTGCTTACTGACTTGCTCTCCATGGCTTACTCAGCCTGCTTTCTTACAGAACCTAGGACCACCAGCCCAGAGATGGCACCACCTACAATGTACAGGGCCCTCACCATTAATTAGTGATTAGTTAATCACTAATTGAGAAGATGCCTTATGGCCAGATCTTAGGGAGACATGTTCTTGATTAAGGTTTCCTCCTTTCAGATGACTCCACTGTGTGTCAAGTTGACATAACACTAACCGGCACATCTAAGATTCTTGATCAGGTTTATTTAGAATTAAAGAACTAAAGGGCAGAAAAAATTTCAAACAGGGAAAATGTCAAACACAGCAGACAATTACAGACAGAACCAGCTGATAAAATAGCCCTTTTATTAGGGATGAGGAATCACAAATATATAAGGCACACAGAGAAAAAAGGACCCCCTGAAAAGCAGAGGGGGCACCGACGAAGGGCTTGGTTAAAGTCTTTGAAGGATCTTCTCCTAATTTCGGGTTGGTCAATTTGAAGAAAGACAGAAGGCTTTATTAGCCTACAACTGTGTGTAAACATGTCCTGATGGAGTCTTGAACTTGTCTAGACATCGCATCAACATGGGACCCTACTGGTAAGAGAGAGCACCCACCAAGCCTTGATTCTTAGCCGCCAGACTTTTGTCTCAGCTCAGGGGTGTAAGGAAGAGGCTGACTATTTTGGAGGTTTGCCCTCTCTGTTTTCTAGTCATGGCCCTTCTCCCTGTCTGTCTGCCTACCAGGAAATCTGTCTATCTCTTAGTTTGTCATTCCACACACTCCCGTTTCTAGAAATTAGCTTCTTTGAGTGTCAGAAGGAGCGACGAGGGGTGGCCGTTGAAATATCTCAGAAGCAGGCCTATCTAACGCGCTGTGATACAACAACATGAACATAATTATGACGATTCAGAACACAAAACAAACATTTGGTGATAACTGTATCCTTGGAGCATGCTATGCGTGTGAGGTACCATCTGTAACCCACAGAAAGTGAAATTATTAGTACTGCTGCAATTCTTACTGAGAGCATAGGTCAGAAAATAGCTGGGGACATTTTGCCTTTATTAGGGAAAAAGAATATGCCCATTACAAGATATAAATCCTGACGAAGGCTCAAGAACTCAAGATATTTTTTACTAAGCTCAGAAAGTTGACCATCCTGTCTCCTCTATTACAACCTTGTGGAGAACGTTAAGAGACAAAGTTAATGAGGAAAGTTCGTTGGCATTATGATTAACACAAGGCTTAGTAAGGTGAAGCATAATTGTGCAGCTGGCTAGACTGGGCTAGAGCGATAACGTCAGAAATAGTCCTCTCTATATCTAGACTGATGTGAGTTTTATTTCACAGATCAAAGTATAACTGTGCAATCAGCTGTTTGAGAAGATAGACTCCTGTGTGAGGAGCAATGTACAGGAAAGTTTATGAGAAGTCAGTTAACGTAGCTGTGCCATTGGCGGTGCCCTCCCCCAGCAATCGATGCCTCTGTCCCCGTGTGTACCAGGTGTCATGGCCAGTGGAAGTGGAAAACTGTGGGCCAAACCTGAGTGAAATCCAGACTCTATTTGTTGAGGTCACAACCAGACATCAGCGTCTAATTGACAATCTGAAAGAGAAATGTAGCTCTTTCCTTCTTTTACTTATTTAATTTTTTCAGTATAGGATCATCAGGGACATACTGCTCCTATATCCTGAATTTTTTCCTGAAACCTGTGAGTTTGACAACAGCCTCCTTTAGTTGAGGAACATAGCGATTAGGGCGAAAAGGGAAACATTGCAGCTGTGAGAAGTACACTTCCAGAGAGAGAGCGTCACACAGTTGGTAAATAATGGTTTCAGTTTTGGTCTTTGGTTTTTAGATTTGGCTTCAGTATTTAAGAAGCTAGACTTGTGGGCTGGTGAGATGTCTCAGCGGTTAAGAGCACTAACTGCTCTTCTGAAGGTCATGAGTTCAAATCCCAGCAACCACATGGTGGCTCACAACCATCCGTATTGAGGAAACAAATAAAAAAACCTATAGGCCAGAGCAAGCAGGGGCTGGAGCAAGAGGGAGACAGGAAGGGTGTTGTGGATAGCCCTGGGGCTAATTATATTTGAAGTTAATTCCGTTCTCCTGTGCGTGACTTCAAACAAGGAGGGAGTCAGCACTCAGGTGATTTCCTGTAAACCTGCTTCCCACTACCATCTTCACATCTATTAGACCCCTTAGAACTTGCAGTTTCTCCAGGCCATGTGCTTCTGCTCTGCTTTTCTTCTTCTTCCTCCTCCTCTGCATCTTCTCCCTCTTCCATTTTCTCCTTCTCTCCCTCACCTTCCTCTCCACCTTCCCTCTTATCTGCCCAATCTTCAGCTCTCCTTTATTTTACAAATTAAGGTGGGAAGCAGGTTTACAGGAAATCACCTGAGTGCTGACTGACTCCTTGTTGCAGCCACTCACAGGAGAACGGAATTAACATCAAATATAATTAGCCCCAGGGCTATCCACAACAGAAGGGGGAAAACAAAAAGAAGCTAGACTTGTTTATCTCAGCTGCAGATAAACACTGCTGTGCTGAACTAAGCCAAGACTTGTCCTATATCTGGGAGATATATATATATATATATATATATATATATATATATATATATATATATATAGTTTATATACATATATATAGTTTATATACTTAATATAATATAATAATGTATAATATAAATTATATAATATACTATGTAATATTTAAAACTATACTTAATATAATAATATATGTTAAATATTATGTAATTACTATATACATATAATATGCATATATATATATATATATATATATATATATATATATATACATATATATAAAGAGGAGAACAATTAGTGAGAAATAGTTGTCCAAATAACTTCCCTTTTGGTTATATATAATATCTGAGCATTACAGTTCTTTGAAGTGTTAAATAAACATAGTCTGCTAATCAGAGAATCTTTTTAATTCCTGGTTCCTCAACAAGGAAAAGGACTGTGTGACTAGGGACCACGGTGAGGGTGGAGACTAGTAGCCATGGTGTTGTGGGGATTCCAGGAGCAAACACATTTCCAGAAGCAGGAAATGAGTGAGCCCTGGCCCGTCTTTTCCAAGCAGCTGGAATGTAAGCTCAGCATGGTGACTTTGCTTCTATCCAACGCTAGCCTTTTTCTATCACATGGTCTTCCAGTTTCAGTCACCTCATATCTCCCAGAAGAAATCTCTGTTCCTCCTGGTTGGCCCCATCTTCCCAACAGTAACAATTCACCCCTGTATTAGTCACCTGCTGACATCCTTCCACAGCCAGCTGAGGCTAACAGCCTCAGAACCCAAACTCTCTTCCTGCTGGAGGTGTGGTGCAGAGCCCAGCTCTGTCCTCACCTCACCTGACTGTGTGGAGATGCATATCGACTGTCCTTATGTTTGAACGCTGGTCAGGGCTGGGCAGCAGACCCGGGCATGAGTGGGAAGGGCATGGTGGGTTTAGGCCTGAGGCTTCCTGAGACCTAAGGGCAGAATGGGCAGGGGGGCAGCTGCTTTCTCTGTTGGCACTTTTCTTCCCAGAATCCAGCTTCATTCTGCTGGTTATGTAGGAAATAGAAACAAAGGCAGTCATTCATTCCAAAATCCAGTCCTGCCCTCTGAGTAAGGTGGTCAGCCTTGGCTCCATGATGCTAGCGATTTTCTCATTACCTCCCACACATACAATATAGACTTCAAAGGTACCCCTATGTCGCACCCCCACCCCCACCACAATCATCCTGATGCTATATATAACAGTAAAGCAATTCCAAAGGAGCAGCCGTCAGTCCAGGGAGGGAAAAGCCAAGTAATTACCCTTCAGAAGCAAATTCACAGAGAGAAGCAGCCAAGGGTCCTCAAGGTGGGAGGGAGGGCTCTAGTCAGTGGTCAACTTGACCCAGTCTAGCGTTAGCTGGGTGGATCTCACTTGGAGAGGATTGCCCAGATCAGATTGGCCTGTGGCTATGTCTGTGAGAAATTGTCTTGATTGATGGTTGGTGTGGATTAGTGCCATCCCTGAGCAGGTAGTCCTGGGCTGGATTAAAAAAAAAAGTTAGCTGAACACAAGGCTGGGAGGGAGTCAGTAAGCAGCACTCCTCTGTTCAGGAGCAGCTCCAGGTTCCTGGTTCCAGGTTCCTGACTTGAATTCTTGTCTGCCCTGACTTCCCTCAGTGATGGACTGTGATCTAGAAGTATAACCAAGGAAACTCTTTCCTCCACAAGTTGCTTTCAGTTATTTATTACGACAAAAAGAAAACTATTAGACAGAAAATGGTACAATGTATGGGAAAGGGCAAACAGAATGGGGACTTAAAGGAAAGAAAAACCTTCCCTTTAAGACCTGAAAAAAGAACTTCACTAAGAGTGAAGATAAGAGAGGTGGGGGGGTGTGGGTTGGGGCAGAGGAAGAAAGAGAGAGAGAGAGAGAGAGAGAGAGAGAGAGAGAGAGAGAGAGAGAGAGAGGAAGAAGAAGAAGAAG
>NC_034609.1:10453825-10473539 GCF_900095145.1 Mus pahari
GAGGGGAGGGGAGGGGGGGAGGGGAGGGGAGGAGAGGAGAGGAGAGAAGAGAAGAGAGAAGAGAGAGAGAGAATATGAATCTGCTCTGAGATAGATTGTGAGGGGAGGGGAGGGGACAGGAGGGGGCAGAAAAGCATCCTCGGAGACCTGCCCGGTAAGTCTTCTGAGAGAAGTCCCCAGTACAGAGTTTTGTTTGGTTTGTTTTATAAGTTTGGGGGCTGACGGGAAGTTTCACATCGTGTGGTTTGTTCAGCAGAGTGTATGTGATAAAGAAGCTAGAGGAGCCGTACACTGGTTGGGCCATAAGTTAAGGGCTACTGTCCAGCCACAGCTCAGACAACTTAACTCTGTCCCAAAGAATATAATAACATAACATGTATAGATACCTCTACTGACGCTTTTCTGTTAGAGATTGGTTCTAATTCTTTGATTCAATTGGGAATCTGCATACCCAATTGCTATAAGTTCATGTCCCCAATTGGTTTTTGATCAGTCAACAAAGATACCAACAGCCAATGGTGGAACCCTTAGAGTTGCATAGACTAGGAAGAGAAAGGAATGGGGGAGATTTGCCAGGACTTGGGGAAGAAGACTGGAAGGCAGTGGTAGCTACAAGAGATAAAACCAACCAACTACTGGCCACCTCCCTGAATGGGCCTGGAGTAGCAGGCGAAGGTTTAGGAGTGTCCAGCCTTTGACATAGCCAAGGCATTTAAAAATAAGCTTGTGTGTATATGTGTGTGTGTGTGTGTGTGTGTGTGTGTGTGTGTGTGTGTGTGTGTATCATTCATGGATCTGGAGACAGTTCCTGGACAGATGGGAGCCAAAGCAATATAGCCAAAGTTCCCGCTACATTTTTCTTCTTTTAAGAGTGAAGACCAGAACCTGCTAGGCCAGAGACTCGGGATAGAAGTTAGTCACAGAAGACTGAAATCCCTAGGAGTCCAGGAGAAGATGGAGTTACTACCAAGGGAATCCTCCTAGGGGTGGCACAACTAAGTCTCAATTTAGAACAAGGTCTGTGCTGGGATGTGGGGTAGACACATCACTTAGAAAGGAACTGGAAAAACAAATAAGAGTCTTCCTTACTGATGACTGTGCTTGCCTCTGACTGATTCTCCTAAATCTGTGTTTAATGAGATTAGCAGACACACAGACATATGACAGACAGGCAGAGAAGGACCTGGGACAAGGGCTCTGAGTCACCCCTAGTGATACAGGACAAAGAAGGAAGAGGGGATCTTTGAAAGCATGGAAGACTCTCTCATCTCAGGTGCCAAGAGCTCATGGCCACACACAACATCCATAGAACCAGTGGTTTCGCGTCTTATCTCATGGGTTTGAAGAATTTCATAGCACAGTTTAGAAAGAAATGTTATGTTAATATTGGTTTCTGAGAAAGAAAGAAAAGAAGGATCTCTGCAAGTTTGAGATCATCCTGGTCTACATAGCAAGATCATACTGGTCTACATAGCAAGGTCATCCTGGTCTACATAGCAAGGGCCAGGCCAACCAGGGCTACGTAGTCAGACCCAGTCACGATACCAACATCACAACACAGAGTGTGTACTTGGAGTATTACAACTTCTAACAAAAGAGTCTGAACAAATATCTTAGAGATGCTAGGACATTGTCTACAGGACAAGCATAGTGGACTTCAGATATGTCTGACCTAAGAACCACCTCGTCTTTACCTCTCAGTTGCTTAAAATTGACACTAACTCCTTGTCACCTGTCACTCACCTCCATCATACCCAATGTGGGGTCAAGTCAGACCAACGGGACTAATTTCATCCCATCAGTGAGAGACTACAGTGCTACAGAGGACGTGACCTAATTTCTCCTGGTTGCCAGACCTGGTCTTGGAGTGACAAACGTTTTCAAGTGGCAGGTCCATGATATGACAGAAGCCAGCTACAGGATGCATCGTTGGGCACAAATACTCGAGAATTCATGCTAATAGCTCTGAGCAGCAAAAATGAGCAGCTTTTTTTTGTTTGTTTGTTTTCTCTAAATGACTTTTTAGAAATTCTTGTTGAGGAAAGCCGGTAACACAAGACCAGAAAAAAGAGCTAATCTTTCATCGGGGAACCTTCACAAGCATGGCCCAGGTGTTACAAACTGCCAGCCTCTGGGATTCTATTGTCTGCAACAGCAGAACTACCACTACCTCTGTTCTCTGACTCTTGCTTTGATTAGAACTGCTCTTATTTGTATGATTCTGATTTGTACAGCCCATATCTACATAGTAGAGTTTGGACAACTGAAAACTAAGTGCACAGTTTCCCATTCTAACCTCCCAGGTCTATATACCAAACAATTGGGACCATGCACCTTCACATGGCATGGACTACATGAGCAGGAAACCCCACAAAGAATCTTTTTTTGTTGTTTTGTTTCGTTTTTTGTTTTTCGAGACAGGGTTTCTCTGTGTAGCCCTGGCTATCCTGGAACTCACTCTGTAGACCAGGCTGGCCTTGAACTCAGAAATCTGCCTGCCTCTGCCTCCCAAGTGCTGGGATTAAAGGTGTGCGCCACCACTGCCCGGCAAAGAATCTTATATTAACCATAAAAAGCACTTCTCCCAAACGAAAGCTCAACAGTGCTCCCAGGGTCTTATCTTTCCAGTTATGTCTCCACTCTCCAGCCTGTTGCCCTTTTGTGGTGTATTCAATGAGCCGTTTTCCCTGTTCTTGTCTGAGGAGTGAGTCCATTCACCAGCTAGTGAATACCCAGTCCACTGTACTTCTGTGAGAGCCAGAAGGGAGTAGAATGTTGCTGGGGCTCCAGGGGTGGCTATGGTTCAAATGGTACAGCTTTCTTGATAAAATGGCCAGTTGCATAACCTCGATGTGCTCAGCAGATTGCCGTGAGGTTTTAGTGACTTGTTTCTAGAGCTTAAATCATTTGTGACAACAGCTGGAGCGACCACTCAGTGGTAAAGAACACTGGCTGTGTTTCCAGAGGTCCAGAGTTCGGGTCCCAGCACCCATATCAGGGAGCTCACAACCATCTGTGACTCTGTTTCCAGGGGATCAGACAACCTCTGGCCACAATAGGCATATGGACAGACATGAAGCACATAAACTTAGGTGGGGTTGTGTACACATAAATAAAAAATTCAAAATTGTGACAATGAGTCTCTTAACAAACTCATTCATCCCCCAAAATCCACTGAGCCCAGTTATAGGTGTAAACTGTCTAGTGGCAGCCCTGTTGTAGGTGTAAAGGATCTAGTGGTATCCCTATTATAGGCGAGTAAAGAGACTGATGACAGAGATTAAAGCAAGAACAACAGTGGAGGACTGATTAGTACTTCATGGAGGGACAAGAAGTAGCCAGGGAATCTATGAGCAGGACATATTTGAACTTAATAATCAGAAGGACCTAGCCATGCTCTTGAGAAAATTCTACCCAGTTCCAACAGAGGATTATAGTGCCAAACTCCTCAGGCAGGAGCAGATTAGCTGTGTTCATGAATAGAAAAGAGCCGATGGGTGCTAAGGTGGAGTGAACAGAGGTTGGGAGGTGTGTGTTCAGAGGGTGAGGACTTAGCTGAAAGAGCAGGTGGAAGCATTTGGAGGATTTAAGCGTCTGAGGTAAGAATGAATGCCTTAGAGCAAAAGGAACTCGGGGAGCTAAAGCCAGGGTTCTGAAACAGAAGGACAATCCCATCGCATGCCAAGGACAGTTGGAGTTTGTGAAGCATCTGAATCACTTTCCAGACTCACTGTTTCTTAGCAAACTGCCCCCTTGTGCTCCCAGTTAGACCCTTGGCTTTCCTTTTGAGACAAACTGTAAGAAAAAGTACCCCAAGTCCTGCACATATGCATTTCCATATTTAGCCAGTGACCTTTCGATTTTGTTGTGGCAACTTATATTGGATTTCTGAACTCAGGTTCTATTTCCTTTTAATGAAGAGGTTCTGGCCTTAATTAAAATTATTTGGCCACATTTGCAGAGTTAGCTTTCTGCCTTTAAAATGACTGCCATCAGACCACCAGGCTCCCGGAGCTGCCTAGTCTCCTCTAAAAGGCCACTCCTCCCTGGCTCCCTGTCAGGACACGGGCAGGTCCCTAATGGCTTCAAGAGACATTTTCAAATGCCAGGCAAGGCTCTTCTGCAGCACTTGTCCAAGTTCTCAGAGGCAGGGAATTGCCCATTAGCCACACCATCCACTTTGGGAATCTGGTCCAAATACCATTTACTAAAAGTAAACTAAATTACGTTTTGTTTTCTGCTGATTAGAGATAAGAAGTCAGATCATTTCTAAAATACACCGTTCTTTTTTGCAGGGAAGAAGTGAAAATTTCGACACTTAAAAATAACAGCGTCCATTGTGCTATTTCCCTGTGATGTACAGACTCAAACCTTCGTGTCCTTCATAAGTAAGGGTCACTGTCTGGGTCGTGGGCGCACAAAGGGCATGCAGCTTTATGTCGAATCTCGGGGCTGATTATTCTTTGCTGCCTTGTGACTGACTCCCAGCAGTAGCTCTGCCAAGCTGCTAATAAATTATAGCATGTTTTTCTTCAGTAGCATTTTGACAGCAAGAGTTAACGTGATAATAATGGGGGCAGGAAGAGGAAATAGATCTTTAAACAGCTCTTATTTTTGTAGTGGATGGAGAAAGCAGGGCACAGGGTTAGCTCTGAGTGATGCTGCATAATAGGGCTGACAATTTTTGTAAAGTGCTAATCATAAAAGGCTTTCATGATGACCACACAGAAGCAAGATACCATTCCGCCATCTTTTCAGGGAGCTGGCAAGGTAGCTTTGGAGGCTAACTTCCACCTCTGAATTAGAGTATTGTCAGGAGGGGAAAGAAATGGGAACGCTGATTGATATAATTAATAAAGGCTTTCTCTGATGGTGAGTCTCCTAGCAAAGAGAAGTAAGAGACACATTGGCTAGGGTCTGAGAGCTTCTAGTTCCTCTTTCCCAGTTAGTTAGTTAGTTAGTTAGTTAGTTAGTTAGTTAGTTAGCTGGTTTCCCAGTTAGTTAGTTAGCTGGTTAGTATTTTATCAACTTGACAGAAGCTGGAGTCATCTGGGAAGAGAGATGGCTTAGAAAATTCCTGCAGGTGCTCATGGGTTATGTAAGAAAGCAAACCAAGCGAGTCAGAGAAATCAGTCGAGAGAGCAGCTTCATGCATGCCCCCTTCAGTTCCTGCTTCCAGGTTCCCGACTTGCCTTCCCTTAGCAATGGACTCTAAACTGTAAGATATCTCAATGACCCTCTCCTCCTCAAATTGCTTCTCGTCATGGTGTCTACCACAGCAACAAAGAAGCAAACTAGTATACCCAGAAAGACTTTGTCTCCGATCCTGGAGCCCATTTTACACAACAGTAGTCCTTTCTTCTGAAGCCATCTCTGGATTTTTGATAAATTTATGCACATTGCTAATGGTCCATATATGGTAGGGCCTGTCCTATGGTTTCTGTGGGAAAAAAAACAAAAAACAATACCATGAACAAAAGCAGCTTTAGGGGGCGGAGAGGTTTATTTGGCTTACAATCTCAGGTTACAGTGAGTCACTGAGGGAAGTTGAGGCAGGAACTTGACAGCCAGCCTGGTTGCTGTTCCACAGAGCACTTCCTCTTACAGAGGATCAGAGAACTGTGGCAGGAACCATAGAGGATGCTCTTTGCTGACAGGCAGGCTTATGTTCAATTGCCATTTTATACAGTCCGGGACCACCTTTCTAGGGGATAGTGCTGCCCACAGGGAGCTAGGTCCTTCTACACTAGCTGTCAAAACAATCCCCCACAGACATGCTCACAGGCCAGTCTGATCCAGACAGTTCTTCTGTTGAGATTCCCTTCCACCATAAGTCTGTGTTACATTAAGTTGACAGTACAGCTAACCAAAAGAGGACTGAAGGTAGCTTCCTCCTTTTCCTCCCTCCACCTTTACCACCTCTTCACAAGTGCATCATCCCGTCAGCTTTTCAAGCTCTAGTTTTTTCTCTTTCCACTCTAGCTTTCAATGCTCCAGCATCATGGCCAACCAAATTCTTCTTCAAATTCTTCTTCAAATTCTTCTTCTTCTTCTTCTTCTTCTTCTTCTTCTTCTTCTTCTTCTTCTTCTTCTTCTTCTTCTTCTTCTTCTTCTTCTTCAAATTCATCCTCTCCTTTTCTTCTTCTTCTTTTGGATTTATTTTATTTCAATATGTGTATGTATGTGTGGGTATGAGCACATGACTGTGGTATCTGTGACGTCCTAACGTGTTGAGTCCCCCTGGTGGTTACCAGATGCTCAACATAAATGCTGGGGGCTAGGTGTGGGTCCTCTGCAAAACTTTGTATGTGCTCTTGACTGCTGAGCCACTTCTTCAGCCTGGGTTCCTCTTCTGCCCAGGAACTTTCTTGGTTTCCCATTATTTACAAAAATGAAGTCTAGACTCCTTCAACCATGTCTTGAGGAAACGTGTACTCTGTAACTCGCTGACTGCTGTGGAGAGGAGGAGGTGGGGTGGGGGGAGTCCCACTGTCCGGCTGGCCCAGGACTGAGCCAAGGTGCTTTAGAGGCAGAACATGTTTGAGCATGTGGAGATGGTGATGATGCAGATGCAGGGGATTTGCTTGCTTTTTCCATTCATCAGCTTAGACTTGTCAAAAGACCTGTTTTAGCATGTACATCATGATTTTTGTATTAATCTATTTCTAGTTGGCTTGAGAAAAGAGACAGGGTACAAATATGTGGTACACTGGCTCTTTTTTCTTTTTCTTTTTCTTTTTTTCTTTTATGCTGTCCATTTATTTCTCAATAGTATAGGACAAACAGTACTTAGTTCACTGTCTTACTATGGCTCTGTCCAGACGGGCCACTGCTGGCCACCTCATTATTCTTCTTACCTTTCTGACGGCATTCCGAAGTCTATGTCTGTCTGCAGAGCAGTGCCCATAAGGGTTCTTTGTGCATTTAAAACTCCTATTTCTCTGATTTCAGCCAAACTGAAATAAACTTTCAGCCCAGCTGGACTCTCAAAGGACTTGCCTTCCTGCTTTCATTTGTATCTGCTCACCCGGGCTCACCTGACTATTTGACATTCTCCTGTCAAAGTTTGAAGACTCGGCTTGGAAGGAATTTGAAAGATCCTTGTGGGCTGCCGCAGTTGTGAGAAAGTCAGTCCTGTTTTCCCCGACTTTGGTTTAAAGAAACACCTCACATGGTCACAGTCCAGCAATTAACTTTCCTTAGTGTAGAATAACTTGTTCCTCTAAATCTGCGTCGATCCTGCTTTAATAGAATTGAATAGGAGTCAGCTAGCCTTCCTAAGCCATGACTGTCGTTTATAAAATAACTGGGAGAGAGGATGAGATGGTCCCAAATCTTGTTTTCTGAGCTGGAGGTTATTTGCTCCTCTGTTCATGCCACCATGGAGATGGTCAGCACACCCACGATGTCCCCACACCCGCGATGTCCCCACACCCACGATGTCTCTCCAGATATGGCCTCAGATGATAACTTCAGAACCCTTCTGGGGTTCACGGGCAGAATGGCAGCAGTGTAGCAGCTGACGGATGAAAATGAACTTAAGGGTCACGGACGGTTAAGCAGACACTAACCTGGCTGGCACCCAGTATCTGAGGCAGGAGCTTTAGCCAACACATGTCTTTCTCTGAGCATCAGCTGGTCTTGTTTTTTTAATGTCCTTTTCTTCTGTGTCAACAGAGTACAAATGGGTAACAACCCCAAGAAAGTACCACCTTTTCAGCACCAGTCTCTCCCTGAACCCCACCAGTTCCATTGTGCCTTCAGATAGAAAGGAAGGTTTTGTTGCTCCTGGCCTAACTGTCTATGTTCTGTGGAGGCTTTCAGATCCTGGACCCCTTTCATTCCACACTGGCTGTGTCCTGCTGGCAACAGACTGAACATTTATTGGCAGCTGATTCGTATTTAAGTCATTTTGTGTACTCCTAGTTCCTCCTCATACGTAAATCAAAAGCTGTGCACACTTCTGGTTTGGAAAGCCTGGACAATACCAACAGAGATGTAGCATACCAACAGGAAAGTGGTTTCTTTTATGCACTTGGCTGCAGGAGGTACCCGTCTCTCACTTCTGTGGCTCTGCCTGTTTCTACTCTGTAAACATAAGACTGTCTGTCCAGTTAATAGCAGGCTGGCCTCCATCTTCAGATTTCTTAGTGAGGCAGGGAGTTACACTGGGGCAATAGAATTTTGTCTCTGCCCCTCCACACACAGTCAGATGTGGCAGATGGCTGGCTTTGAGAGCCAGCAGATGGAAACAGGGTATCTTGCCACACACCCCACTTTGAAAGTTCATCTTGTTCAAGGGTGCAGTGGGAAAAACAGCCAAAATCAAAATGAAAGCTGAAGCTGATGAGGTTCTCCCCCACTAACTCCACATCTTTGCCTCCAGCTCCAGCTTCACCATAAACACAGCTCTTTCTCTGCTTGGCCAGACTTTCTACCAGATCCCTCCTGCCTGGTTGAGTTTGGGGTGCTAATTCCAATTTAATTAACTCTACATTGCCACCATGGAAAAATGATCTCAAATTAGTCTTAAGCCACTTACCTAATGCTCTCTCTCCGGAGACTGGGAGGAGATTGAACTAAGGAAATAGTATAAGAAATAACAGCAAGCACTGGATGGGTCTTTTCATTGTGTCTGATACTATCTATACTTTGTTACTTCATCTAATTTGTACCCTAGAGATGAAGAACTCATGGCTCAGCAGGGTTAAAATCACTTTGTTGAGGTTAGAGAGCTAGAAAGCACCGTCAGCTGATCCATGGACCTAACCACACCTCACCCACTGTCTTTTGGTAAGAAGTGGATGGAATCTAGATTTCTTTCCTCAATCAACCAATCTTTCTTTTTTGTATGTATGCTGTGTGCGTGTGCCTGCGCATATCTGTGCATGTGAGTCTCTGTGTGTATACATGTTGTATGTACATGCTCAGCACACACATGGAAGTTAAAAGACAACCGTGTGTATTTGTAGTGGTTTCAATATGCTTGGCCCATGGGAAGTGGCACTATTAGGTATGGCAATGTTGGAGTAGGTGTGGCCTTGTTGGAGGGATGTGTGTCACTGTGGAGGTAGGCTTTGAGGTCCTATACTCAAGCTCTGCCCATTGTGGAAGAGAAAGCCCCCACCTGGCTGCCTGCAGAAGCCATTCTTCTGGTTGCCTTGGGACCAAGATGTAGAACTCTCAGCTCCTCTGGTACCATGTTTCCCTGGATGCTACTACCATGCTTCCTGCCGTGATGATAATGGAATGAATCTCTGAAACTGTAAGCCAGTCCCAATTAAATGCTGTCCTTATAAGAGTTGCATGGTCACAGTGTCTCTTCACGGCAATAAAATCCTAACTACAACAGTACAGTATTTGCTTTCAGCCCTGTTTGAAATCAGGTCTGTCATTGTTCTCTGCTGCATGTGCCCAGACTAGCTGACTTGAGAACTTCAGGGATTCTCTTGTCTTGGCCTGCCATCTTCTCATAGGGATGTTAGGATAAAAGACATGTGTCACTGGTTCCAGCTTTATATGGGATTCTGGAGATCTGAACTCAGGTCTTCATATCAAATGCTTTATTCATTGGGCTATCCCTCCAGGCCTTATTCATTCTCTCTCTCTCTCTCTCTCTCTCTCTCTCTCTCTCTCTCTCTCTCTGATACAGGGTCTCACTGTATAGCCCCAGCCAGCCTAGAACATGCTGCTGGCTTTGAGCTCTTGGAGATCTACCCAGCTTTGTCTCTCACATGCTAATATGAAAAGTGCATCCCACCATGCTCAGCCCTCTATTTTTTTTTAAGATAATGTTTCATTTATGCAGCCAAGGTTGGTCTCAAACTCTTTATGCCAAGAAGGATGACTGAATTTTTGATTATCTTATACATTGATTATTGACTCTAAACTTTAAAGTCTCAATGTGAAAACATCAAAACAGAATGAGGTCATCTTTATTGAGTGATTTAGGTGCTCTCAGAGTGATCTCAGTGGTGCCAGAATTTTTTTTTAAAGATTTATTTTTTTTTTTATATGAGTACACTGTAGCTGTTTCCAGACATACCTGAGAAGGGCATCAGATCCCATTACAGATGGTTGTGAGCCGTCATTTGGTTGCTGGGAATTGAACTCAGGACCTTTGGAAAAGCAGTCAGTGCTCTTAACCACTGAGCCATCTCTCCTTCCTGGTGCTAGAATGTTTTGCTTACATTTCTGTTTCTAAAGATTTATTTCTATTTTTACGTATGTGTGTGTATGCCAAATGTATGCAAGGGCCAAGACCAAAATGAAGTATCAAGTCCCTGGAAGATGGAGTTACAGGTGTAGATTCTGGGAACCAAACATTTGTCTTCTGGAAGAGCAGCAAATTCTCTTAACTGATGAGCTGCCTCTCTAGCCCCTACATCCCCTACCAAATCACTTATTACATTTTATTTATCTAACAGTGTGTGTGTGTGTGTGTATGTGTGCATGCTTATGTGTACCATGGCATGCAAATGGAAGTCAACTTTAGGAATTGGTCCTTTCCTTATACCATGTGGGTTTCTGGGATCAAATAAAGAAGGTCAGGCTTGGCAGAAAGCACTTTTTATCTGATAAGCTATCTCACAGGCACTTTTTTTTTTTTTTAATAAAGAGATATCTGCATGCACAACTGTAAAAGATCCCAGGTCATCAATCAAGCATAAAGAATGGGCTTGCTGGTCAACAACATGGTCAATGATGTGCACTATAGACACTCAAAGATTTATTAAGTAGTAGCCAAGGTAAGGCCTCCAGGCCAGCCTGTAGGAAGTAGAAGAGTGTAGAAGCCAATTGTAACAACGCAGCGACACAGTGGTGTGAAGCAGCATTCCAACTGAGGAGCCACCCCTGCCACAGAAGAGTGACAGCCTCCCTGCTCATCGTATACCTGAGAGCAAAGTGAAGCCTTTTGAAATCTTCCTTTCAATCTGATTTTCCTTCTAATGTTCTAGGGTCTGATTTCTGGAGGGGCGTGAGGAAGCCTACAGTGTAATCGCACGATTGATATACTTCAATGGAGGCAGCTAGAAGCCGTGTGCTCCAAGGGTTCAGGTTGATTGTGGCAGTGGTCCATTCAGTAAAGTGAGGAGGGGAGGGGCTCGTTTCAATACCATGCAAGGGGTGATTGTCATCTCTATGCTGGCCAGTGCTGTTACGATGAGAGTGTAGCATTTCAACTTAACCTCCACTGAGGATCGTCAGTGACCATCTCCTCATTCCACCCGTGAGGATTGTGTCTCCTTGGATGACAGCGACCGAGTCTCTAGGAGGGTAGAAATCCTCGCAGTGTGGAATTCAAGGAGATGGGGATACATTTTTGAATCAGTGTGGCTCCCTTCCAGGTTTCCCAGCTCTCCTCCCTGGATTCAGCTCATGCCTATTTGAACACAGAGCTGTTCTAATTCCGCTATCCAATTAGTGAGAGCATAGTTCCGGAAGCAAGAAGAAAAATATCCTAAAAACTTCACACCTCCCTAGCTCAGATGCAAAATACTTTTTTTGGAATTTGGGGGAAATGGATTACAATTGTATCGCAAACCAACTGTATGCAAAGATAAAGTTTTCTTTAATTTTTAAAAACATCAGCTCAGACACCTTGGAAACATAGATAATTTCAAGATATAATCACAGATAGAGGCAGAGCAAGAACTATTTTATCACTGTGATAGCTATATACCCAGATGGCATCTCATACAAAGCTTTCTAAGAACTCCTATTCACAGGGACATGCCACAAGATTTTACAGTGCTTTTGTGCCGTTTTTTCCTCATCCCCATGCATAGGATGCTCTTGTCTCAATGGTTAACAGCTGGGGACATTTCTTTCTCTAGGTGTCTGCCTGTCCCAGGTAGTTTCTAGCTCAAGGTAACATGAAGAAATGGCAATGGCTATAGTGCTGTCTCCCCAGAGATTCTCAAAAGACAAGGATAGTTCACTGAGGCAAATACAACAGGGTGTGTGTGTGTGTGTGTGTGTGTGTGTGTGTGTGTGTGTGTGTACACATAAAGTCATCCAGCCAGGTCATACTTCTTCTAAAAGTGTATCTAATTAATAAATGTTATCTCAATCTTTCTACAGGTTTCTTGACTTCTCCATGACCTCCTTTAACTTACCCAGCTCATAGCAAAACAGCTCTAGTAGCTCTGGACCACCGACTATGTAATGCACTGATCTCTGCTCCCATGTTCTCAGATATGCCCACCATACATATCCAGGTCCTGAAGAGCGCTAGCAATCAGAAGATGGTTTCCTTATTCCCAACCAAAGAGTCATGCACTTAGCTGCTTGGAAACTTCCTTTATTAGTCATTTTATCTACCTGGAAATGAGAATTCTGCTTATGTGGGAGGATATCGCTCTATAATTTGGCTAGTCATAGGGAAACTTTTTTGTCTTGTACAGCTACTAACCCTCTTGGCTTCAGCATGGGATTATGGAGTTGGTTTTATTCTCTTTTGGGTAAACTCAAGTCAGCTGTGAAGGCAAGAAGTTTGCCGAAGTTCAGGCTTCAGTTTGTTGACAGGGAGCTGTATGAAGAACAAATTGTTCTTCTATGGAACTCATTCATCAGGAAGGAGGTAGGCCTGAGTCTTTGATGCATGTGGTGGCTTTTAAAATAGTGGGTTTCAACCTGTAGGTTTTGACCCCTTTGGCAAACTTCTAACTCCAAAAATATTAACATTATGATTCATAACAATAGCAAAAGTACAGTTATGAAGTAGCAACAAAATAATTTTGTCATTAGGGGTCACCACAACATGAGGAACTTTATTAAAGGGTCACAGCATTAGGGAAGTTGAGAACTACTGCTTGAAATGATGACATGATTTTTATATTCTTTTGTCATTTGAATACCTATTAAAGTGATTTCCAGAAATTCCAACACTATTGAAAAGAGTTTCATTTAAATTGGTTCAATATTCTTAAGAAGTTTTCAGAAAACTCTGGGGTATGTAATACTCCTTTCTCTTACAAAATTATGAGATGATAATAATTATTATATGAGGAATCCCTATATTCTGTGTGTTAGGTTTCTATTACAGTGACAAAATATCAAAGATAAGCAATTGAAAAGAAGGTAATTTTATTTTGACTCCTGGAATTAAATGCTTCAGTCCCATTGACTCCTCCACTTAGGGCGTGTGGTACAGTAGAACATTATGGTGATGGCACATTGTGGCATGAATGTGCCCAGTGACCAGAAAGTGAGGAAAGAAGGGAAGGGTACCAGGGTACCAATGTCTTTTCAAGGTCACACTCCAGTAATATATCTCCCTTCCCCTGGACCTCCCAAAGGTCCTGCACTTCCAAACAGTGCTGAAGACTCGGACCGATTCTTTAACACATTAGCTTTAGGAGATGCTTAAGGCAAAACTTTATTACTTAGTGTTATTGAGAATTTAACATGATTCTCATTTAAATTCTCTCCTTTGGTTAAGATGCTCATCCCACTGGGCCAGAAATAAAGCAGGATTGGCAGAAGTGATTGGTGTAAGAGGGGCAATGAGCAGATGCCTATTTCCTAAATATGTACCACTTTCAACGAGGTCTCTGCATTTTCACTTAGCTCTGTGGCCTAACCAAGGAGTGCCAAGGCACCCCAATAGGAGAACCTGACTGACAAGATGCCATGATCTCAAACTTCTGAGCAGTGTGAGCTGACCCTATACGCTCCCATTACTCTCCTTTGTCTCCCTCTTTGCTGTCCCATTCCTCTCCCTAAATAAGGCTAATCACACCAGGAGAACCTTGGACATTACAGAGATACCAATAAGATGCTCGATGTAGCTTCTATAATGTGATCAAAGAGACAAGAAAATTTTAAGATTATTTTTATGTGTCTAATTTACTTACATGTATGTGCACCAGATATGTGCGAGAGCACCAGAATTTTTTTTTTTTTTTTTTGCATTTGAATTTTAGGTGTTTCTTGCCTCAGGGTTCAATTTTAGTGGCGTTGCTATCATTGCTTTCTTCTAATGTGGCCACATTTGCAAGCAAGAGGGATGTTCCAATGCCTGAGATCATTTCAGATGCAGCTCTTGTTTAGCCAGCAGTAAAGATCTGAGTGACCTCCTACCCAGGGAGGAGTGAGTTCCTACTAGGAAGGAGTGGGTTCTGGGGTAGACCAGTAGTTCTTGATGCTCCATGCAAACACAGGTGGATCAGTAGTTCTTCATGAACACACATTTGGATCACTTGGCAATTAAAAAAAAAAGCCACAGTATGGCTGCATTTTACATTTTATACATATTCAAAGTCTCTGGGAGCAGGATCCAGGCACTGATAGTTTTTAAATTCCCCAGGTGACTTTGAGGTACAACACAAATTTGTAACAAGTAAATTAATCCAGTACTTTTTAAATTTTGAGTATGTTAACAAATAATCTGGGGATACTGTTGAAATACAGATCCAGGTTCCTTATGTCTAATGTGGGCCTGAAATTCTCAGCTGAACACCTTCCTTTTTTAAATAGCAAGGAGTAACACTGGAGCTCTCAGGCTGGGGTGGAACTAAGTAGGAGAGTAAGAACAGGATCTTTATGAAGAGTGGGGCGAAGAGGCAACGGGTGATGTCCTCACTAGTTTTAGGTCACCTAGATATAAGCTACAGTCAGAAAGGAGGAAACCGCAATTGAGAAAATGCCTCTATAAGATTTCTCTGTAAAGCATTTCTTAACTAGTGATTGATGGGCAAGGGCTAGCCCATTATGAATGGTACCACTCCTGGGCTGGAGGTCCTGGGTTCTATCAGAAAGCAATTTTACCAAGCCATGAAAGCAAGGCAGTGTGCAGCACTCCTCCATAGCCTCTGCCTCGGCTCTTGCCTCTAGGTCTTGCCCTCTTTGCGTTCCCTGCCCTGACTTCTTTCAATGATGGACTATGATATGGAAGTGTAAGCTAAATAAACCCTTTCCTCCCCAAGTTGCTTTTGGTCATAGTGTTTCATCAAAGCATTAAATGTCCTAATTAGGACAGGTGGTGTTTTAGTTAGGGTCTCTATTGCTGTGAGGAGACACCATGACTACGCTAACTCTTATAAAGGAAAACATTTAACTGGGACTGCTTTACAGCTTCAGAGGTTTAGTCTGTTGTCATCATGATGGGAAACATGGTGGCAGCCAGGCAGACATGGTGCTGGAGAAGGAGCTGAGAGTTTTACATCTTGGAGAGGCAGCAAGAAGAGAGAGATCCTGGGCCTGGTTTGAGCACTTGAAACCTCAAAGCCCTCCCCCAACCCCCAGTGGCACACTTCCTCCAACAGGGACACACCTCCCTATGAATGCCACTCCCTGTGAGCCTATACTCCCCACCATCCTCCTGTTATTTAGATAGGGTTTCATGTAGCCCAGGCTGGCCTCAAATTAGGTATACAGCTGAGGATGGGCTTGAAGTCCTGATCCTTCTGTTTCAGCACACTGAGTACTCAGGTTACAGGGATGCCCCACTGTGCTATACAGACCCTTCAACATTTTAAAACATGATATGAGTCAGTAATACAAGAGTGCTTTAAATTTTTATGTTTGGTTTCCTTTGGGTAAATCATAAAAGATTCAACAATCACAGCCCTGCATTTTCGCATAGACTGGGGTGGAGAGTGACTGTCCCTATGCCTGGTGTAAGGCAGTCACCAGGGAGACTTGCTCTGAAGTGCCTTCTCTTTTCTTGTCTAGGAATATGATACAGGGCTCTCTGGTTTTCTGTGTACTCTGGCATGTCTACATGCAACATGCATACTACTACAGACAGAGGCACAGAGGCACCATGCTGTGGTGGTTTGAATAAGAATGCCCTCCTTCCCCATAGGTTTATATATTTAAATGCTTAGGGAATGACACTATTTGAAAGGATTAGGAGGTGTGGCCTTGTTGGAGGAAATGTATCACTGGGGGTGGTCTTTGAGGTTCCACAAGTCCAAGCCAGGCACAGTGGTTCTCTTCTTCCTATTGCCTGTGGATCTGGAGGTAGAGCCCTCAGCTCCTTCTTCAGCACCATGTCTGCTTGCTTACCACCATGCTTACTCTCATGCTGATAACGGGCTAAGCCTCTGGAACTGTAAGCCAGCCCCAACTAAATGTTTTCCTTTGTAAGAGTTCCCGTGGTCATGGTGTCTCTTTATAGCAATAGAACAATGACTAAGACACAGGCCAAGGATCTTGCCATAAAGTCCCAAACCATGTTCTCAAGGACAAGATCATACTAACTAGTCTGGTAGAAAGGCTAGTGATTTTCATTTCAGAGGGTTCCATGGTTACTGTGTAATATTGAAAGGATGCTAAAGATATCCTAAAACCCTTTTGTTGTGGTAAATCTCCTCCCAAATATGCCCCAGCAATGAAAACACGGCTCAGTTAATATGAATACATGCTGTGCACCTAGATTGGGCAGATCTACTGCTTCACTACCATCTTTCCCATCTCATGAGACCTCTTAGAACTTGCAGTTTCTCCAGGCCATGTGCTTCTGCCTACTTTTCTTCCTCTTCCTCTCTCTGCATCCTCTCTCTCTTCCATTTTCTCCTTCTTCTCTCTCTCTCTACCTTCAGCTCCACCTTCCTTTTTATCTGCCCAATCGGCAGCTCTCCTTTATTGTACAAATTAAGGTGGGAAGCAGGTTTATAGGAAATCACCTGAGTGCTGACTCATTCCTTGTTCAAAACCACTCACCTAGGAACAGAATTAACATCAAATATAATTAGCCCCAGGGCTATTCACCACACCCTTTGTCTCTTCTAAGAAGCATGGTAGTTGAACCCAAGCCTACCTCAGAGGTGGGAAGGAAGAGACAAGCCCCTGGGCTACTTGACTCATCTTCCAAAATAGCATACAGGCTGGAGAGATGACTTAGCAGCTCAGAGAAATTGTTGTTCCTACAAAGAACCTGGGTTCAGTTCCCAGCATCTACAAGAAGGTTCACAGCTATCTGTAACAACCATCTGTAATTGTTCCACATATGTGGTACATAAACATGCATTCAAGAAAAGATAATTACATACATTAAATAAATATAAAAATAAATACAGTAAGAAAGAAAGTGATTACAGACTCAATCATATCTTGGTAATAATAATAATACTTCAGGTTAGGGCCAGGGTAGCAATGACTAGATGTGTTGATTGCTTCCCACTTCACAGTTCAAAGCAACTTGTGGGAACTACATAAAGATGAGACTAACAGGAAACTTCCATGCTGTGAGTGAAGCTGTCTGAGAAGCATTAGTAAATAGCTCATAGGAACGGTCTCTGGGTTTGGGCTCAGGTGACATCAAACAGAGGTGCTCCACGTGTGTTTCATTGGTTAAAAAATATGGGGTAAATAAGACACAGGGAGAGAAGAACTAAATGTTAATAAAGCCAGGTTATTGAGGAGGTGAATGCAGAAGTGCATACTTACTCTCTGTAATGAGATCTTGGATTACCTGTAAAAAACATTTAGCTCTAATAGTTTTAAAGAGAAGAAATAAAACGTTTAATATGTGGTGCCCTGGAGTATGCTTTTTTGTTGTTTGCAATGATAATCCTGATGCAACAGCTCTACTGTCCAAGAGATCAACTTCTACAGCTTCCTATCAAAGGATGCAATTGAGAACAGAGGTGCAGATGTTACAGTATCCAAATGATGAGGCGAGGGCACATCTGAGGGTAAGAGGAGCTGAACTGCCATCCACAGACTGTGTCAAAGCTCCCACCTGGTCCCAGGACTCACTGTCTGACTTTGACCAAGATGTTTCATACTACACAAGCCCAAAGGCTGAGTCTACCTTGTGTAATTAAAAATATCCTCTAGGGCTTTTCCTTGAGATCTGAGAAAGTGCAATTGTACTAAAATTAGAAGGAGTCCTTGAGACCCAGACAAGTGGTGCCAGAATGTGGGATCAAGAGAGTGACTATCATATTAGGGAGGGAATAACCTACTTGTTCTGAGGTAAAATCTTCTGGCTAAACTTTTCAAGACTCCTTATGTTTTTCTGCACTTTTTTTTTTTTTTTTTTTACTGATTGCTTCAGGAAGATGCATGTAAGAGCCTGCAGTTTTTCCTTTTACACTGGGAGTGTATATTGGAAGAGAATAGTTCCACCTTTCCCCAGGAATATTTTTTATTAGATATTTTCTTTACTTAAATTTCAAATGTTATCCCCTTTCCTGGTTTCCTCTCTGAAAACTCCCTATTCCCTCCCCCTTCCCCCTGATCACCAACACACCCACTCCCATTTCCTGGCCCTGGAATTCCCCTACACTGGGGCATAGAGCCTCCCATTGATGACCTAAAGACCTTCATCTGCTACGTGTGTGGCTTGAGCCATGGGTCCCTCTGTATGTACTCTTTGGTTGGTGGTTTCATCCCTGGAAGGTCTGGGGGTACTGGTTGGTTTATATTGTTATTCCTCTTATGGGGCTGCAAACCCCTTCAGCACCTTGGGTCCTTTCTCTAGTTCCTCCATTGGGAACCCTGTGCTCAGTCCAATGGTTGACTGAGAGCATCCACCTCTGTATTTGTTAGGCACAGGTAGATCCCTCAGGAGACAGCTAAATCAGGCGCCTGTCAGCAAGTACTTGTTGACATCCACAATAGTGTCTGGGTTTGGTGACTGTATATGGGATGGATCCCCAGGTGGGGCAGTCTCTGGATACCCTTTCCTTCAGTCTCTGCTCAACACTTTGTCTCTGTAACTCTGTCCATGGGTGTTTTGTTCTCCCTTCTAAGAAGGACTGAAGTATCCACACTTTGGTTTTCCTTCTTTTTGAGCTTCATGTAGTCTGTGAATAATTGTATTTTGGATATTCCGAGCTTCTGTGCTAATATCCACTTATCAGTGAGTGCATATCATGTGTGTTCTTTTGTGACTGGGTTACCTCACTCAGGATGATATTTTCTAGTTCCATCCATTTGCCTAAGAATTTCATAAATTCATTGTTTTAAATAGCTGAGTAGTACTCCATTGTGTAAATGTACCACATTTTCTGTATCCATTCCTCTTTTGAGGGACATCTGGATTCTTTCCAGCTTCTGGCTATTATAAATAAGACTGCTATGAGCATAGTGGAGCATGTGTCCTTATTACATGTTGGAGCATTGTCTGGGATATTCCCAGGAGTGGTATAGCTTGGTCCTCAGGTAGTATTATGTCCAATTTTCTGAGGAACCGCCAGACTGATTTCCAGAGTGGTTATACCAGCTTGCAATCCCACCAGCAATGGAGGAGTGTTCCTCTTTCTCCACATCCTCACCAGCATCTGCTGTCATCTGAGTTTTTGATTTTAGCCATTCTGACTGATGAGAGGTGGAATCTCAGAGTTTTGATTTGCATTTCCTGATGACTAAGGAAGTTGAACATTTCTTTAGGTACTTCTTGACCATTCAATATTCCTCAGTTGAAAATTCTTTGTTTGGCTCTATATCCGATTTTTAATAGGGCTATTTAGTTCTCTGGGGTCTAACTTCTTGAATTCTTTAATATTGGATATTTTCCCTCAATCAGATATAGGATTTATAAAGATCTTTTCCCAATTTGTTGGTTGTCATTTTGTCCTATTGACATTGTCCTTTGCCTTATAGAAGCTTTGCAATTTTATGAGGTCCCATTTGTCAATTCTTGATCTAACAGCATAAGCTATTGGTGTTCTGTTCAGGAAAATTTCTCTGTGCCCATGTGCTTGAGGCTCTTCCCCACTTTCTTTTCTATTAGTTTCAGTGTATCTGGTTTTATGTG
>NC_034609.1:10475269-10487169 GCF_900095145.1 Mus pahari
TGGTTTTTGTCAAATGCTTTCTCAGCATCTAATGAGATTATCATGTGGTTATTGTCTTTAAGTTTGTTTATATAGTGGAGTACATTGTTGGATTTCCATATATTGAGCCATCCCTGCATCCCTGGGATGAAACCTACTTGATCATGTTGGATGATCATTTAGATGTGTTCTTTGATCCAGTTTTCAAGAATTTTATTGAGTATTTTTGCATCGATATTCATAAGGGAAATTGATCTGAAGTTCTCTTTCTTTGTTGGGTCTTTGTGTGGTTTAGGTATTAGAGTAATAGTGGCTTCATAGAACAGCGTTCCTTCTCTTTCTGTTTTGTGGGATAGTTTGAGGAGAATTGGTATTAGGTCTTGTTCAAAGGTCTGATAGAACTCTGCACTAAACCCATCTGGTTCTGAACTTTTTTTTGGTTGGGAAACTATTAATGACTATATGAGATTGTTTAGATCATTTATTTGATCCTGATTTAGCTTTTTACCTGGTATTTGTCTAGATAACTGTCCATTTCATCCAGATTTTCCAGTTTTGTTGAGTATAGCCTTTTGTAGTAGGATCTGATGATTTTTTGGATTTCTCTGGTTTCCGTTGTTATATCTCCCTTTTCATTTCTGGCTTTGTTAATTTGGGTACTGTCTTTGTGCCCCCTGGTTAGTCTGGCTAAGGGTTTATCTATCTTGTTGATTTTCTCAAAGAACCAACTCCTGGTTTTGTCAATTCTTTGTATAATTCTTTTTGTTTCTACTTGGTTGATGTCAGCCCTGAGTTTGATTATTTCCTGCTGTTTACTCCTCTTGGGTGTATTTGCTTCTTTTTGTTCTAGAGCTTTTAGGTGTGCTGTCAAACTGCTAGTGTATGCTCTCTCCAGTTTCATTTTGGAGGCACTCAGAGCTATAAGTTTTCCTCTTACCACTGCTTTCATTGGGTTCCATAAGTTTGGGTATGTTGTATCTTAATTTTCATTGAATTCTAAAATGTCTTTAATATCTTTCTTTATTTCTTCCTTAAACAAATTATCATTGAGTAGAGTGTTGTTCAGTTTCCATGTGCATGTGTATTTTCCATCGTTTTTTTGTTGGAATTTAAGACCAGCCTTAGTCTGTGGTGATCTGATAGGGTGCATGGGATTATTTCAATCTTCTTATATCTGTTGGGGTCTTATTTGTGACCAATTATATGGTTGGTTTTGGAGAAGGTACTAAGGTGCTGAGAAGAAGATATATTCTTTTGATTTAGGATGAAATGTTCTATAGATATCTTTTAAATCAATTTGGTCCAAAACTTTTGTTAGTTTAATTGTGTCTCTGTTTAGTTTGTGTTTCCCTGATTTGTTTATTGATGAGAGTGTGGTATTGAAGTCCCTCGCAATTATTGTGTGAGGTGCAATGTATGCTTTTAGCTTTAGTAAAGTTTCTTTTATGAATGTGTGTGCCCTTGCATTTGGAGCATAGATGTTCAGAATTGAGAGTTTTTCTTGGTAGATTTTTTTTCTTTGATGTATATAAACTGTCCTTCCTTATCTTTTCTGATGACTTTTGGTTGATAGTTGATTTTATCTGATATTAGGATGGCTACTCCCACTTGTTTCTTGGGATCATTTACTTGGAAAATCTTCTAGCCCTTTACTCTGAGATAGTAAAGTGTCTTTGTCACTGAGGTGGGTTTCCTGTATGCAGCAAAATGCTGGGTCCTTTGTATGTATCCAGTCTGTTAGTCTATGTCTTTTTATTAGGGAATTGAGTCCATTGATGTTAAGAGGTATTGGGGAGTAGTGATGGTTGCTCCCTGTTATTATTGATATTATTTTTATGCTTGTGTGGTTATCTTCTACTGGGTTTGTTGAAAGAAGATTACTTCCTTGCTTTTTCTAGGGTGTAGTTTCCCTCCTTCTGTTGGCATTTTCCATTTTTATCCTTTGTAAGGCTGGATTTTTTGGAAAAGTAGTGTGTAAATTTGGTTTTGTCATGGAATACCTTGGTTTCTCCATCTATGGTAATTGAGAGTTTTGTTGGGTATAGTAGTCTGGGTTGCCATTTGTGTTCTCTTAGGGTCTGTATAACATATGCCTCAGATCTTCTGTCTTTCACAGTCTCTGGTGAGAAATCTGGTGTAATTCTCATAGGTCTGCCTTTATATGTTACTTGACATTTCCCCCTTACTGCTTTTAATATTCTTTCTTTGTTTTGTGCATTTGGTGTTTTGATTATTATGTGATGGGAGGAATTTCTTTTCTGGTCCAGTCTATTTGGAGTTCTGTAGGCTTCTTGTATGTTCATGACACCTCTTTCTTTAGGTTAGGGAAGCTTTCTTCTATTATTTTGTTGAAGATATTTACTGGCCCTTTAAGTTGGGAATCTTTACTCTCTTTTATACCTATTATCCTTAGGTTTGGTCTTCTCATTGTGTCCTGGATTTCCTGGATGTTTTGGGTTAGGTGTTTTTTGTTTGTTTGTTTGTTTGTTTTTTGCATTTTGCATTTTGCATTTTCTTAGACTTTTGTGTCAATGTTTTCTATGGTATCTTCTACCCCTGAGATTCTCTCTTGTATCACTTGTATTCTGTTGGTGATGCTTGCATCTATGACTCCTGGTCTCTTTCCTAAGTTTTCTATCTCTAGTGTGGTCTCCCTTTGTGATTTGTTTATTGTTTCTATTTCCATTTTTAGATCCTGGATGGTTTTGCTCAGTTCCTTCACCTGCTTTGTTGTGTTTTCCTGTAATTCTTTAAGGGATTTTTGTGTTTCCTCTTTAAGGTCTTCTACCTGTTTACCTGTGTTCTCTTGTATTTCTTTAAGGGAGTTATTTATGCCCTTCTTAAATTCCTCTATTGTCATCATGATTTTAAATCAGAGTCTTGCTTTTCTGGTGTGTTGGGATAACCAGGGTTTGCTGTGGTGGGAGAGCTGGGTTCTAATGATGCCAAGTAGTCTTAGTTTCTGTTGCTTATTTTCTTGCACTTGTCTTTCGGCATCTGGTTATCTCTGGTGTTAACTGGTCTTGCTGTCTCTGACTTTGGCTTGTTCCTTCTGCAAGCCTGTGTGTCAGTACTCCTGAGAGTTCTTTCAGTAAGGAATTTGGATATCAAATTTAGGTACAGGGACAGCTCTTGGTGTGCAGACAGAGAACAGAAGGATCCTGTCTCCAGCTGATCCTTGGTTCCTTTGTCCTGATGGCTCTGTGAGGGTCCCTCTTTGGCCAGGATTTTTAAGAGAAGTGGTGGTCTTACTTGTGCTCATAGGAGTGTAGGCACTCCTGGGAAACCATCTCTCTCCTGGTAGTATTTGGGTATATAGCTCTGTGGTATAGGATCAGCTCTGGGTACAGACAGAGACCAAAAGACTCCTGTCCCAGGCAGCCCCTCGGTTCCTGTGTCCTGAAGGTTCCGGGAGGGTTCTTCTGAGCAGCAGTGGTGGTCTGACCTGCACTCCAGGCCTGTCCACATTCCTAGGGGGCTCACTTAATCCAGCACTATTGGGGTATGGAGCCCTATGGCAGAGGATATGCTACAGGTGGAGATGGAAACTGGAAGACTCCAGTCCCAGGCTGCCCCTCTGTTCCTCTGTCCTTTCCCCCAGGAATTAAGTAAGAAACAAGATAGGAAATATCCTTCTGCAGAGATTAAGTGACTGTAAAGACCACTAAATCACTCTGAGTTTTGATTATTAACTTCTTAAATTGTTTATTTTCTTCATTTATTTTAAACAGATTCTTCTCTCATACAATATTGGCTTCCCTTCTTTCTACTCCTCTCAACCCCTCCTTACTTCTCCTCTCCTCTGGATTCACTCCTTTCCTGCCTCTCATTGTAAAAGAATAGGCTTTTGGCAGATAACAATGAAACATGACAAAAATGTAAGAGAAAACAAAAACTATCTCATCAAGGCTAGACAAGGCAATCCCACAATAGGATAAGAACCCCAAGAGCAGGCACAGGAATCAGAGACCCTTGTTCACACACTTAGGAATCTCGTAAGAATACTAAGCTGAAAGCTATAATACATACTTGGAGGACTTGGTACAAGTTTGCATAAGTTCCGTTTTTGTTGCTCTACTCTCTGTGGGTTCATATGAGCTTTACTAATTTGATTCAGAAGGCCTTGTTCTCTTGGTGTCTTGCCTCCCCTCTGGCTTACGCTCTTTCCATCTCTTCTTTAGTGGGGTTCCCAGAGCTCTGAAGGGGAGGACTTGATGCAGACAATTAGAGCCATGTGTTCCAAGATCTTTCTGTATAAAGTATGACTGTCAATCTCTATATTCCCAACTGCTGCAGGAGGAAGCCTCTCCAATGATGGCTGAATAAAGCACTGATCTATGAGTATAGCAGAATATCATTAGGAATCATTTTAATGTTCCTTTTTTTTTTAAAAGACAGAGTCATGTTTGTTTTTACCCTATGTCCCTGAGCTATCTAATCTCTGGATCTTAGTCACCCAAACAGTGTCAGCTATGGGTTTCCTTTTGCAGGGTGGACCTTAAGTCAAATCAGACATTTGTTGGCTACTTCCATGAATTCTGTGCCACCACCATTGCCCTAGGATATCTTGTAGGCAGGACTTACTGTAGTTCAAAGGTTTTGTGGCTGGGTCAGTGTCTATGTTTCTCTTTTGGTAGCCTGCAGAGTAACTGCCTGAACAAAAGATGCTAGAGTGTAGGGGTGAAGGCTCTATGTAAGCACCAGCTTGACTTCTCCATATTCAATGAGTTATGTGTAACATATAAAGGCAGACCAATTAGAATTATACCCGATTTCTCATCAGAGACTCTAAAATTCAGAAGGTCATGGACAGTTGTGTTGCAGACTATAAAAGACCAGAGATGCCAGCACAAATTATTATATCCAGGAAAACTTTCAATCACCATAGATGAATAAAATAAAGTACTCCAGAATAAAGCTAAATTTAAACAATAGTTGTAGACAAATTCAACCCTACAGTAGGTGTTATCCTCAACAATGAGGCTCCACAGTCGAGTTTTTTGGAGAGCAACCCATTGTCTTAGCAACAGCCTGGGTTGTTTGGGGATTTCCATGGGATGCCCCTTGACCAAAAACTCAATCGAATGTAACCCAGTCCTGGTACTGGAAGACTCACTTGGTGATAAGAGAGGGCCAGGTGTGACTCAGTCATCCCCTTATTGGGGTACCCCATTAGGATCATCTTGACATATTTTAGGGAATTTTCATTGCTCTAAGTTTCTATACCATCCCTCAAATGCCCCTCAGTTTTATTTGTCTTTCCTCACATTTCCTCCCTCAATCATATCTCCCCTTCCTCTCCCCACCTTATCTTCCCATTCACATCCCATCTCACCCTCCAGCTCACCCCTAAAATCTACTCTATTTCTCTCTGTCAGGGAAATCCATGTGTTCCCTGAGTCCATTCCTCTATATATAACTCCTCTGGGTGTACAGATTAGAGATTGGTTATCGTTTATTTAATGTCTAATAGCTACATGTAAGTAAACATATACCATATTTATCTTTAGGGGTCTGAATTACCTCATTCAGAGTGACTTTTTTCTAGTTCCACCCATTTGCCTGTAAATTTTATGATGTCATTTTTTAAAGCAGTTGAGCAGTACTTCACTGTGTAAGTGTATCACAGTTTCTTTATCTATTCCTTTTGTTTCACTGGCTCTTTGTATTGTCTTCTTTGTTTCTATTTTATTGGGGTTAGCCCTGAGTTTGGTCATTTTTTGACACTCACTCTCTTGGATGTGATTACTTCTTTGTGTTCTAGAGCTTCTAGAGCTGTTAAGTTGCTAGTATAAGATTTCTCTAGTTTTTTTTTTTTTTTTTTAATGTAGGCACTTAGTGCTGTGAACTTGCTTCTTAGATTGACTTTCATTGTGTCCCATAAGTGTGGGGGTGCTGTGTATTCATTTTTATTGAATTGTACAAAGTAGTATTGATTATTAATTTCTTTACTTATTTTTGTTGTGACATATTTTTCATTCAGTAGAACATTGTTCGGAGTCTAAGAGTTTGTAAGCTTTTTGTTTTCTGTTGTTGCTGATATCTAGCTTTAATCTGTGGTGGCCTGATAGGATGCAGGGAGTTATTTCAATTTTCTTATGTCTGCTGTAACTTGCTTCGTGTCTGAGTATGTGGTAAAGTTTAGAGAAAGTTTCATGAGGTGCAGAGTAAAAGGTATGTTCTTTTGTGTTTGGGTAAAATGTTCTGTAAATATCTGTAAGGTCAAATTGGTTTATACCATCTGTTTGGTATAGCATTTCTCTGTTTAGTTTTTGTCTAGATGACTTGCCCAATGGTGAGAATGGGGTACTGAAATCTCCTACTATCGTCGGTATATGAGGGTCAGTGTGTGATTTAAGCTGCAGTAGTGTTTCTCTTACAAACTCGGGTGCCCTGTGTTTGAGGGTATAGATGTAAATAATTAAAGTGTCATCTTGGTGGCTTTTTGTGTGATGAGCATGTAGTGTTCTTCCCTATCTCTTTTGATTAATTTTGGTTCAAGGCATATTTTATTAGATATTAAAATGGCTATATCAGCATGGTTCTTAGGTCCTTTTACTTGGAATTATTTTTCCAACCCTTTACCCCAAGGTAATGTCTATCTTTGATGTTAAGGTATATTTCTTGCATGCAGCAGAAGGATGGAGTCTGTTTTTAAATCCATTATTTTTATGTCTTTTTTTTGCTGGGGAATTGAGACCATTGATATTGAGTGATATCAATGACCAATGGTTGTTGATTTCTGTTATTTTTTTGGTGGCAATGGTGGTGTTGGTGTTGGTGTTGGTGGTGTGTGTTCCCCTTCTTTTGATTTTTCTGGTATGAGATTATTTATTCCCTATGTTTTCATAGGTATAGTTAACCTCCTTAGGTTGGAGTTTTCCTTCTAGCACCTTCTATGGGGCTGGATTTGTAGATCGATTTGACTTTATTATGCAATACTTTATTTTATTCATCTATGGTGATTGAAAAATTTTGCTGTATATAATATTCTGTGCTGGCATCTGTGGTCTTTTGCAGCACAACTGCCCATGACCTTCTCTGATGAGAAATCATGGATAATTAAAATTGGTCTGCCTTTATATGTTATTTGGTGTTTTGCCCTTGCATCCTTTCTTTCTATTAATTTATTCACTTTGCATCCAGATTACAGTCCCACTCCTCCCAGTCCCCCCTCACATGGCCTTTCCCCTACCCCTCGCTTTATCTCTGAGAAGGGGTCGGTATCCCCTGGGTACCAACCCACCCTGGCACCTCAAAACACTTTAGAACTAGGTACATCTTCTTCCACTGAGGTCAGACAGGCAGCACAGTAAGGGGAACAGGATCCACAGGCATAAACTGCCACTTCAGTTATTGGGGGACCTGCGTGAAGACCAAGCTGCACATCTGCTACATATACGAGGGGGACCTAAGTCCAGCCCTTTTATGTTCTTTGTTTGGTGGCTCAGTTTCTGGAAGTCCAAGGGTTAGTTGACTTCGTTGGTCTTCTTGTGGAGAATCCATTCCTTCTGGGTTCTTCAATCCTTCCTCTAACTCTTTCATAATACTTCCTGAACTGGGTCTAATGTTTGGCTGTGGATCTCTATATCTGTTTCAGTCTGTTGGTGGAGCCTCTCAGAGGACATTTATGCTAGGCTCCTGTAAGTGCATCCAGGTTGATAGATACGAAGATAGGCTGAGGGCCAAGATAGTCAAAGGAGGAAGGCAGGTCATCAATGTGTCTCTATTGATCCTCCTAGGACAGCTTGGTACATTCCCCCCTCCCCCAACCCCAAACTGTCAGGGTTGCTATTGTATTTATTTATGTCCATCTCACATAGGGTACCTGTGTATCCATGCCAGCACTGACAAATATAGCTGTTAACAGTGACTTCACATGTTTTATCATTGTGACAAGGCTTTGAGCAACAAAAAGGCATCAAGGTCTCACAATGATTCCCTATGACTCTACTACCTGTGCAGTCATAGGGGTAGTTGTTTCCCCATCCACACATAGACCTCCATACAGACATGGCTGACTGGCACATTCATCATAGTTGAGTTCACATTGGTCTCCAAGAAAGGGGCACAGTCACAGAAGTAGGCCCCAAGAACATCCTGACACATGGTTCCATGTAGACTTGGCTGGGATCCACATTCATCAATTCTGAACTCATAGTTCACACCAGAATAGTCTTGAAGACAGACACACATGTATCTTCCTACCTCATTGAGGCATACAGCCTCATTCATCCTCTGCATCTTTTAATATTCTTTCTTTGTTCTGTAAATTTAATGTTTATGTTATTATGTGCTGAGGAGACTATCTTTTCTGGTATAGTCTATTTGGTGTTCTGTATGCTGTTTTTACCTTTATAGGCATCTCCTTCAATAGGTTAAGAAAATTTTTCTTCTCTCATTTTGTTGAAAAATTTCTGGGATTTGAGCTGTATTCTTTTTCCATTCCTATAATTCTTAGGTTTGGTTTTTTCATAAGTGTCCTGTATTCCTGGGTGTTTTGTATCAGGAATTTTTTTGATTCAACATTTTCTTTGACAGAGTATATATTTCTACTATCATGTCTCCAATGCCTGAGATTCCCTCTACCGACTCTTGTATTCTGTTCATGAAATTTGCCTCTGTACTTGCTGTTCCAGTTCCTAATTTTATCTTTTTTTCTTTTGCTTTTTTATTAGATATTTTCTTTGTTAACATTTCAAATGTTATCCCCTTTCCTAGTTTCCTCTCTGAAAATCCCCTATCCCCCCCCCCCACTCTCCCTGCTCCACAACCCACCCATGCCTGCTTCCTGGCCCTGGCATGTCCCTATACTGGGGCATAGAACCTTCACAGGACCAAGGGTTTCTTCTCCCATTGATGAACAACTAGGCTATCCTCTGCTACATATGCATCTAGAGCCATGGGTCCCACCATGTGTTTTCTTTGGTTGGTGGTTTAGTCCCATGGAGCTCTGCGAGTACTGGTTAGTCTTCATATTGTTGTTCCTCCTATGGGGCTGCTAACCCCTTCAGCTCTTTGGGTTCTTTCTCTAGCTCCTTGACTGGGGACCCTGTGCTCAGTCCAATGGATGGTTGTGAGCATGTGCTTCGGTATTTGTCAGGTACTGGCAGAGCCTCTCAGGAGACAGCTGTATAAGGCTCCTGTCAGCAAGCTCTTGTTGGCATCTGCAATAGTGTCTGGGTTTGGTGGTTATATATGGGATGGATTCCCAGGTAGGGCAGTCTTCGGGTGATCATTCCTTCAGTCTCTGCCCTACACTTTGTTTCTGTAACTCCTTCCATGGGTATTTTGTTCCCCCTTCTAAGAAGGGTAGAAGTATCCACACTTTGGTCTTCCTTCTTGAGTTTCATGTGTTTTGTGAATTGTATCTTGGGAATTCCAAGCTTCTGGGCTAATATCCACTTATCAGTGAGTGCATATTGTGTGTTCTTTTGTGATTGGGTTACCTCATTCAGGATGATATCAACCAGATCTATCCATTTTCCTAAGAATTTTATAAATTCATTGTTTTTAATAGCTGAGTAGTACTCCATTGTGTAGATGTACCACATTTTTTGTATCCATTCCTCTGTTGAGGGACATCTGGATTCTTTCCAGCTTGTGGCAATTATAAATAAGGCTGCTATGAACATAGTGGAGCATGTGTTCTTATTACATGTTGGAGCATGATCTGGGACATGCCCAGGAGTGGTATAGCTTGGTCCTCAGGTAGTACTATGTCCAATAGCTGGCTGTCCTGAAACTCACTTTGTAGATCAGACTGGCCTCCAACTCAGAAATCCTGCCTCTGCCTCCCAAGTGCTGGGATTAAAGGTGTGTGCCACCATGCCCAGCTGTCACCTGAGTTTATTTTAGCCATTCTGACTGATTCGAAGTGGAATCTCAGGGTTGTTTTGATGTGCATTTCCATAATGACTAAGGATGTTGAACATTTTTTTAGGTGCTTCTCAGCTATTCAGCTATTATTTCCATTGAAAATTCTTTGTTTAGCTCTGTACCCCATTTTTTAATAGGGTTGAGTTCTTTCTATATATCAGACATTAGCCATGTAATGGATTTGGGATTGGTAAAGATCTTTTCCCAATCTGTTGGTTGCCATTTTGTCCTATTGACAGTGTCCTTTGCCTTACAGAAGCTTTGCAATTTTCTGAGATCCCATTTGTCAATTCTTGATCTTACAGCACAAACCATTGATGTTTGTTCAGGCATTTTCCCCCTCTGCCCATGTGTTCGAGGCTCCTCCCCACTTTCTCCTCTGTGAGTTTCAGTGTCTCTGGTTCTATGTGGAGGTCCCTGATTCACTTGGACTTGAGCTTTGTACAAGGAGATAAGAATGAATTGATTCTAATTCTACATGCTAACTGCCAGTTGAATCAGCACCATTTCTTAAAATGCTGTCTTTTTTCCACTGGATGATTTTAGCTCCTTTGTTAAACATCAAGGACCACAGGTGTGTGCGTTCATTTCTAGGTCTTCAAATCTATTCCATTGATCTACCTGCCTGTAACTGTACCAGTACCATGCAGTTTTAATCATGATTGCTCTGTAGTACAGCTTGAGGTCAAGAATAGTGATTCCACCAGAAGTTCTTTTACTGTTGAGAATAGTTTTTGCTATCCTAGGTTTTTTTGTTATTCCAGATGAATTTGCAAATTGCCCTTTCTAATTCTTTGAAGAATTGAGTTGGAATTTTGATGGGGATTGCATTGGATCTTTAGATGGCTTTTGTCAAGATGGCCATTTTTACTATATTAATTCTGTCAATCCTTGAGCATGAGAGATCTTTCCATCTTCTGAGATCTTTTTTGAATTCTTTCTTCAGAGACTTGAAGTTCTTATCATACAAATCTTCCATTTGCTTATTTAGAGTCATATCAAGGTATTTTATATTATTTGTGACTATTGTGAAGGGTGTTATTTCCCTAATTTTTTTCTCAGCCTGTTTATTCTTTGTGTAGAGAAAGGCCACTGATTTGTTTGAGTTAATTTTATATCCAGCTACTTTGCTGAAGTTGTTTATCAGGCTTAGGAGTTCTCTGGTGGAATTTTTGGGGTCACTTACATATGTCATATCATCTTCAAATAGTGATATTTTGATTTCTCCCTTTCCAATTTGTATCCCTTTGATCTCCTTTTGTTGTCTCATTGCTCTGGCTAGGACTTCAAGTACTATAAGGTAGGGAGAGAGTGGGCAGCCTTGTCTAGTCCCTGATTTTAGTGGGATTGCTTCAATTTTCACTCCATTTAGTTTGATGTTGGCTACTGGTTTGCTGTATATTGCTTTTACTATATTTAGGTATGGGACTTGAATTCCTGATCTTTCCAATACTCTTATCACAAAGGGATGTTGAATTTTTTTTAAATGCTTTCTTAACATCTAATGGGATGATCATGTGGTGTTTGTCTTTGAGTTTTTTATATAGTGGATTACATTGATTGATTTCCATATGTTCTTCCTCCCTGCATCCCTGGGATGAAGTCTACTTAATCATGATGGATGATCGTTTTGATATGTTCTTGGATTCAGTTAGCAACAATTTTATTGAGTATTTTTGCATTGATATTCATAAGGGAAATTATTCTGAAGTTCTCTTTCTTTGTTGGGTTTTTGTGTAGTTTAGGTATCCAAGTAATTGTGGCTTCATAGACTGAACTGGGTAGAGTACCTTCTATTTCTATTTTATGGAATAGTTTGAGGAGTATTGGTATTAGGTCTTGTTTGAAGTTCTGATAGAACTCTGTACTAAACTCATTTGGTCCTGGGCTTTTTCTTGGTTTGGGGACAATTAATGACTGTTTATATTGTTAATCTGCTCCTGATTTGTCTTTGGTCCCTGGTATCTTTCTAGAAAATTGTTGATTTCATCCAGGTTTTCTAGTTGTGTTGAGTATATGCTTTTGTAGTAGGATCTGATGAC
>NC_034609.1:10490378-10502560 GCF_900095145.1 Mus pahari
TTCCTCTTCTTCCTCTTTTTCTTCTTCTTCTTCTTCTTCTTCTTCTTCTTCTTCTTCTTCTTCTTCTTCTTCTTCTTCTTCTTCTTCTTCCTCTTCTTCTTCCTCTTCTTCTTCCTCTTCTTCTTCTTCTTCTTCTTCTTCTTCTTCTTCTTCTTCTTCTTCTTCTTCTTCTTCTTCTTCATCATCATCATCATCTGAGGACCACTAGCCCAGGATAGAACCACCCACAATGGTCTAGGCCTTCTCCATCAATCTAATTAAGAAAATGCCTTATAGGTGTGCCTGCAGCCTGATCTTATATTTACATTTTCTCAATTGACATTCCCTCCTCTCAGATGACAGTAACTTTTTTATTATTATTATTATATTTAAGTACACTGTATCTGTCTTCAGACACTCCAGAAGAGGGCGTCAGATCTTGTTACTGATGGTTGTGAGCCACCATGTGGTTGCTGGGATTTGAACTCCGGACCTTCTGAAGAGCAGTCGGGCGCTCTTACCTACTGAGCCATCTCACCAGCCCCAGATGACAGTAACTTATGGCAAGTTGACATAAAACTAGTCAGCAGACCACATCATGACCATATCAAGCAAAAATCAACTGCAGCCAATCAGAATATTTCTGTATGTCGATTTTCTACTTTATTGACTGTAAATAGTCTGCACCTATGGTAGGATGGGACATTATAACTCGACTTCATTCAGGAATGCTGTTTAATGATCTTCTACCTCGGTCGTTCTTCAGTTTAACTCACTTGAGGTTCATTTCTAACAGTTAGTGTGGAATTAAGGACAAAGGCACTGAACAGGGTAAAGAAGAAACACGAAAAACTACAATATGCAAGCAATGAAAATCACATCTGTGTGGAACAGAGCTCAGAAGGCTGAACACATGAGGCAGGGAAAGCTGATCACCATCAACCAGTGGATACCTCAATTATCCTTCAGAATTGACTGTGGTTGTGTATACCCCTTTAATTCCCACACTCTCAGCTGAGGGCCAGAAGATTATGAGTTTGCAGCCAACTTGGGTTACATAGACCCTGTCTCAAGCAACAAAAATTATCAATAAAAAATCTAACTCTGTTGGGTTAGTTGTTGTTGCTACTGTTGCTTGTTTGTTTGTTTGTCTGTTTGTTTTTCTGTAACTTGGCTCAAGCTAGAGTTATTTGGGAAGATGAACGTCCATTGAGAAAAGTGCCTCAATCAGATTGCTTGTAGGCCAGTGTGTGGGAGACATTTTATTAACTAATGTTGTAGGAAGAGCCAGATCACTGGGAGTGGTATCACACCTGGGCAGGTGGTCCTGGATGGTATAAGAAAGCAAGCTGAGCAAACCAGGGAGAGCAAGCAAGTACAAACATCCCTCCAGGGTCTCTGCTTTAGTTCTTGCCTCTGGATGCCTGCCTTGAATCTAGGCTCTGACTTCCCTTAATGATGAACTAAGACTGTAAGCAGAAATAAATCCTTTGCTCTCTAAATTGCTTTTGATTGTGGTGTTTTATCACAGCAATAGAAAGCAAGCTTAGAACATGACTATATTTTTATAGTCTTATAATTTTATTTTATTTCTAGCTTTGAAGAGGATATATTTATGGTAGCCATTACATTATCAGAATTTCTATAAAAAGGCCCATCTTCAGAAGCAGGGAACCCAGCTTCTAGTTGCTGTTCTACTGCTGAAAAGCCATTTGGGATTAGAGGAGAGAAGAGGCCAGCTGTGTGACATGTCTCTTGGAGACTCTTTTTGATTATTTCTAAAAAGGAAGATTGGAACCTTCCTACCTCTGGAATTCTGTAAGTCCCAAAAGTGTGTCATTTTTGACCTGTTTCTCTCATGAGAACAGTGATTTGGTTGGCTAGTCTAAAGTTAGACAATGAAGTGTTTGTGGTGTACACATGTCCCTCAACATTAAGGGAGGAAACAAGAGTACCCACCCAGAGTTGGAGAGAAGTTTGAGATATGCACTGGACCAGGTTTCTAAATTAATTTTTTAAAAGATGTATATAATGTGTGTGAGTGTTTTACCTATATAGATGCCTGTGTATCACATATGTGCCTGGTATGCATGGAGATCAGAAAAGAGCATTAGATCCCCTGAAACTGGGATTATAAATGGTTGTAAGCCAACCAAACTCATGTCTTCTGTAAGAGTAACAAGTGCTCTTAACCACTGAGCTATCTCTCTAGTTCATATCCATAATTTTAGAATAGTTATAGATAAAAGAAAAGTTGTAAAGGTTGTGTAGAATTCCTATGAATCCTTATAACATCTTATAATACAACAGTGTGGTACTTTTGTTATAAGTAATGGACCAACACTGATAAATTAAATATACATTTTATTCTTCTTTCATTAGTTTCTTCCAATGTTCTTTTCTATTTCAGAGTCTCTTACGAGATACCACATTACATTTAGTCAACGTGGCTCCTCAGGATTCTCTTAGCTGAAACAGTTTCTCATGGTTTCCATGTTTTTGATGACTTTGAAAATCATCAGACTTAGTTTGGACCACACTTTCAGAAGTTTCAGTCCATTGTCACTAAGCTTTGCTCTTTGGCCTATGTGGAGGCAGAACATCACAGTGGATGACATGTGATCGATCAAAGCAGCTCACTTCATAGTGGACAGACAGGAGGTGGCCCAGGGGTAAGATATATTTGTAGAGGGACTCTTGTATGCAAAGTGTTGGAACATTCACCTGTTAATGAAAAAGCCTTGGCCAATGGCAAGATTAGAAGGCCTGGCAGATTTGCCTCAGACATGGAGGAGGATGGTTGAATAAACATAAGAACCAGATAGCCAGCCACATGGAATGACTTAGAATAGAGTAAATGGGCAGTTAAGTTATAAACTAGTCCGGTATTAGCCTAGTCAGCTATTCATATATAAGAAGTCTGGGCGGTGTTATAACAAAATGGTTGTGTAGAAAAACCCAAGGTTACACATGAATTTAACTACATATATTCTCCAAAGTCATTCCTCTGCCAGCAACTACCTTCCTCCTGCTTGTTCGGACCTTCAGATAATGTATTCATTGATTAGCTCACCAGTGGGTTCACAATTCTTCTCAGTAGTGTAGTAGCTGAAGGTCAGGCCTTTAGCACACAAGCCTTGTGTGGAACACTTCATATTCAAATATTAACACGATTTTATATCTTATAACTCTGTTGAACTCACTCTAACAATTTTGAGTGTATGCTTGTTATTTAAAGTTTTTTTTTTTTTTTTCAGTCTGGCTGTATTTCTTTTTCTAGACTAGTTTGCCCTAGCTAGAACTTCTGGAACAAAATTATGTGGCAAGAAAAACAAGAATTGATGTCTTGCTCCTCATCTTTGGGGAAATCTTTCAGTCTTGTATTGGTTGTCGTTTCTCATTTATTAACTTGAAGGAACCTCCTTCTATTTCTAGTTTGCTATGAAAGGATATTGGAGTTTTGTAAAGCACTTTTCTGCATCTATTGAGCCAACTGTGTGGTTTAAGCTTATTTTTATATGACACATTGCATATAGTATATTTCATTTATTAATTTTCCAGTGCTAAGAAAACAATGAATACCTGAGTTAATCCGACCTGGCCATGAAGATCCCTTTGGTATTTTATTTTTTGTATGCCATTGGATTCACTTTTCAGCACTTTACTAAGGATTTTTGCTGTATTTCTATTTTATTTTCTTAAGCCTTTGTTTGAATAAGTGTAATAAATATTCTCTACTCTTTTGGAGGAGAGAATTTATAAAAGTTGTTGTAAATTTCCTTCTTGTTGTTATGTTATTTATTAACTATATAAAATGACTTCATTATGATATCTCATACATGTATATAGTGTATCTCCATAACTCCTCCCTGTCCCTTTCCCACTCCTGTTAGTCCCCTCCCTCTTCCCAGTGAGCTTGTGCTCCTTCATCCCCACCTCTCTCTATCCCTGATGGCCTAATGAGTTTTATTATAGTTGTTTACCAGGAACATCAGTGAGGACTTGTTTTCAAGAGTGTAGGTGACTTATTAGGGGCTACACCACTGAAAAATAATCTCTCCCTCCCACACCATTCAGAATTTATGGGTCCAGTCTTGTTGAGTGTGGTTTCATCTACCCTGCTTTATGCTCCTGGGTGAGCAGCGCTACCAGTCACCCGAGCAGGGCTCTTTGGATCCACTGATAAAACACACACATACACACACATTAGCTTATTTTTAACATGTCTTATTGTCTCAGTGGCTGGGCATTTCCCCAAGCCTCCTGCAGCTAAGGAGCCCTTCCCTCCATATTCCTGGCTAAACACCTTCCAAATCTACTTTTAATTTTGATGCCCAGTTACCTTCTGTGATATCCATTGGTCTTTACTGCCCAAGAGGCTTCTGAGTTGCCTTTCTGTCAGCTACTTTACCTTCCCACCTACATTTTGGAAGATCTTCCCTCCAGCTCTGAGGCTGTTAGTCTTTCTTCCCCAAGTATGGTGATCTTCTCTGTGTCCTACCCATGCAACTCTAAGTGTTTCATCCTGTGCCCAGCCATTGGCCACTGGCATCTTTATTGACAGATTAAAAACCAACTGGGCACAAGGACTGTGGGGAATTGCTGGCTGGTCTCCAGTTGAGCTGAGGTCTGAACCTCGATGGTCATAATTCACCTACATGACACATTGGGCATTCCCTCAGGCTCCTGGAACTCTGGCCCCTGCCTAAGGTACCACCTCCCACAGCCCCCACAGAGAAGCATGGTCAGTAGTCATGTAAGCAATGGCCCAGGCTTCTGACCTTCAGGCTAAACTCCTCCCCAGTTACCTAGCAACAGTGAAGACCATAAAAAGGGGTGTTCAGCCCCACCACACTCTCTTAGCTCTTACTCCTTTGTTCTCTTACCTCTCACTTCTCTCGCTTCTTCCCTTTCTCTTTGTCTTCTTCTTTCCTCTCCTCTCTCCCTCTTTCTCTCTTTCTCTCTAGCCTTTCCCCCCTCTCTCTCCCTCTCTCTCTCTCTCCCTCTCTCCCCCCTCCCTCCCCTTCTCTCCCCCTTCTCTCTTTCTCCCTGCATTTCTATAATAAAGCTCTTAAACCATAGAGTCTCTGCTCTGCTCCATCAAGGCCTGCTGCGCACTCTGCTCATTGTTGGGAACTTCTTGCCCTATTACCTCTTTCCCCACAACCCTGGGGTGCTAGCAAGGTGCGGGGTGGGGGGGAGGTTTCCCAGGTCGGGTCTTCCCCTTCTCCAACCCCCACCGAGTGGGTCAGAGGCACTGCCCCCCCAGGGCCGAGTGGAAAGCACCTGGCAGTCTCCCCATGCCTGACTGACCAGAGAATAGGGAAACTCTGGCGGGGTGTGGGTATCTTTTCCCTTCCCTCACTTTCCCCGGGCCTCCCCCGGCCCCCCTTATTTTATTTTGTCCCCAACAAAGGACCTTCAGAATCTGGACACTCTGATTCAAACCATTAGCTTCAGTCTCCAACACAGTCTTGTGCAGGTAATAACAGCTACTGTGAGTTCAAGAGCACAACAGGGATTACATACCCAATATTCAGCATTTCCTGCTATACCTCTCCTTTTGCCTCTTATATTCAGTCTCTTCTTTTTTCCCATTACTTTATTTACTTTACAGACTGAACACAGCCCCCTCCATCTTCTCCTCCCAGTTCTACCCTTCCACCCTTCTCCTTTCCACCCTCCCCCCATGTTCCTCAGAGAAATTTGGTGGTTCAATCTCTGTGAGCTCCCATGGGCCCAGGTTAATTTACTCCATAGGACTTCTTGCGATGTCCTTGACCTCTCTGGCTCCATAAATCCTGTCCCTCACTCTGCCCTAAGACTACCTGAGCTCTGCCTATTGTTTGGCTGTTTTTTTGTTTTGTTTTGTTTGTTTGTTTGTTTGTTTGTTTGTTTCAAGACAGGGTTTTTCCTGTATAGTCCTGACTGTCCTGGAACTCACTCTGTAGACCAGTCTGGCCTCGAACTCAGAATTCCACCTGCCTCTGCCTCCCAAGTGCTGGGATTAAAGGCATGCATCACCACTGACCAGCTTGTTCGGCTGTTAGTCACTTTATCTGTTTCCATTTGCTGCTGGGTGAAGCTTCTCAGGGGACAGTTATGCTAGGCTCCTGTTCAAAAGCAAAGTGGAGCATCATTAATAATGTCAGGGCTTGGCTGTCTCTCATGGGATGGGTCTCAAGTTCAGTCAGTCATTGGTTATCCATTATTTCAATCTCTGGTTCATCTTTATCACTGAACATCTTTTAGGCAGGTCAAATTCTGAATCAAAGGTTTTGTGAATGGGTTGTGTTCCCTCTGTCCATTGGAAGTCCTGCCTGACTATAGGAGGTGACCATTTCAGTCTCCATATCCACAGCTGCTAGGAGTCTTAGCTAGGGTCATCCTTATAGACTCCTGGGAGTCTCCCCCTTCCCAGAGATGCCCCCACCAATTTCTGTTCTCTCTTTCCCAGCTCTCTCACACCCCTGTTCTCCCCATAACTGATCCCTGCTCCTGTTCCCCTCCCCACTCTGTTTCCTACCTCATTTCCCACCTAGTTTCCTCCTTCAAATCCACTTCCACTGTCTACTTTATTTCCCCTTCTGAGTGAGATTCAAGAATCCTCCCTTGGGCCCTCCTTGTTATTTGCTTCTCTGAGTCTGTATTTTATGGCTAATATCCACTCATAAGTGAATACATACCATGCATGTCTTTCTGGGTCTGAATTACCTCACTCAGGATGATAGTCTCAGGTTCTATCCATTTACCTACAGATTTCATGATGTGTTTGTTTTTAATAGCTGAGAAGTAGTCCATTGTGTAAGTATACAACATTTTCTTTACCCATTCTGCAGTTGAGGGCCATTGAGGTTGCTTCCAGTTTCTTTCTATTATGAATACAGCTGCTATGAACATAGTTGAGCAAATGTCCCTGTGGTATGGTGGAGCACCTTTTGGGTGTGATATAGCTGGGTCTTGAAGTAAAACTATTTTCGGTTTTCTGAGGAACTGCCAGACTGATTTCCAGAGTGGTTGTACAAGTTTACACTCCCACTAGCAATGGACAGGTGTTCCCTTGCTTAATGTCCTCACCAGCATGTGCTGTCACTTGAGTTTTGATCTTAAGCCATTCTGACAGGTATAAGTTGGAATCTCAGAGTTGTTTTAATTTGCATTTCCCTGATGATTCAGGAGACTGAATATTTCCTTAAGTGTGTCTCAGCCATTAGAGATTCCTCTGTTGAAACTTCTCTGTTTAGCTCTGTACCCCATTTTTTAATTGGGTTATTTGGGTTGTTGGGTTTAATTTCTCAAGTTCTTTATATACTTTGGATATTAGCTCTCTGTCAGATGTAGGGTTAATGAAGCTCTTTTTCCATTCTGTAGGCTGCTGTTTTGTCATATTGATGGTATCTTTCGCCTTACAGAAAAATTTCAGTTTCATGGGGTCCCATTTATTAATTGTTGATCTTGGTGACTGAACTGTTGTTCTGTTCATGAAGCTGTCTCCTGTACCAATGCATTCAAGACTAATTCACCTACTTTCTCTTCTGTTATATTTAGTGTATCCAGTTTTATGTTGAAGCCTTTGATCCAATGGACATGAGTTTCATGCAGGCTGATATGGGTCTATTTCATCTTCTACATGCAAACATCCAGCCAGATCAGCATCATTTGTTGAAGATATTTTCATTTTTCCATTGTATTGTTTTGGATTCTTTGTCAATAATCAAGTGTCTGTAAGGGCGTGGATTTATTTCTGGGTCTTTGATTTGATTCTGTTTATTAACCTGTCTGTTTTTATGCCAATACCATGAGGTTTTCATTACTATTGCTTTGTAGTGCATCTTGAAACCAGGAATGGTGATACATCCAGACATTCTTTTATTGTACAGGATTGTTTTATTGACCCTGGATTTTTTTTTATTTTTCTATATGAATTTGAGAATTGCTCTTTCAAGATCTGTAAAGGATTTTGTTAGAATTTTGATGGGAATTGCACTGATTCTGTATATTGCTTTTGGTAAAATGGCCATTTTTACTGTGTTAATCCTACTGATCCATAAGCATGGGAGATCTTTCTAGCTTCTGTTATCTTCTTCAATTTTTTTCTTCTAAGAGTTGATGTTCTTGTCATTTAAAAGCACACCTTAAAGTTCTAGAACAAAAAGAAGTAAACACACCCAAGAGGAGTAGATGGCAGGAAGTAATCAAACTCGGGGCTGAAATCAACAAATTAGAAACAAAGAGAGCAATACAAAGAATCAACAAAACCAAGAGTTTGTTATTTAAGAAAATCAACAAGAGAGACAAACCCTTAGCCAAATTCACTAAAAAACTGAGAGACAGTATCCAAATCAACAAAATCAGAAATGAAATGGGGAACATAATGACAGACACTGAGGAAATCCAAAAAATCAAAAATGTGTACTTCACAAAATTGGAACATCAAATGAAATGGATGATTGTCTTGCTAGATACCATTTACCAAAGTTAAATCAAGATCAGGCAAACAATTTAAATAGTCCTATATGATCTAAGGAAAAAGAAGCAGTCATTAAAAGTCTCCCAGTAACCACCACAACAAAACAAAAACAAAAACAAAAACCCAAACAAACAAACAAACAAAAAACGCCAATACTCCTCAAACTGTTCCACAAAATAGAAACAGAAGGAACATTGCCAAGCTCATTCTGTGAGGTCACAGTTACCCTGGTACCTAAACCACACAAAGACTCAAAAAAGAAAGGGAATTTCTGACCAATTTCCCTTATGAATATTGATGCAAAAATAGTAAAATACTTGCAAACCAAATCCAAGAACAAATCAAAAAACATCATCTACCATGATCAAGTAGGCTTTATCCCAGGGATATAGAGATAGTTTAATATGCAAAAATTCATCAATGTAATCTACCAAATAAACAAACTGAAATAGGAAAACCACACAATCATCTCATTAAATGCTGGAAAAGCCTTTGACAAAATCCATCACGCCGTCATCAAAATCCATCACGCTGTCATTAAAAAGTTTTGGAGAGATCAGGGATGCAGTGTGCACACTCAAGCACAAGAGAAGCACAAGCTCAGTACAGCAAGTCAACACCCACCATCAAAATAAAGGGAGAGAAACGTAAAGCAAATCTGCTAAAATGAGGGACAAGACAAAGCTGCTCACTCTTTCCATACCTATTCAAGTATTTGAAGTGCCAGCCAGAGCAATAAGACAACTAAAGGAGATCAAGGGGATACACACTGGGAAGGAAGACGTCAAAGCATCACTGTTCACGGATGACATGATAGTATACATAGTGACCCCCCAAATCCTACCAGAGAACTCTTATGGCTTATATTCTGCTCCTTCTTTCATGAAAATTCATGGTGCTTGGAGGGATAGCAGCGAGGTCTCATTCATGACTGAGCATTTATGTGTTTAGTAGACAATAACAACACTATTTGATTGTCTCTTTCTCATCTTCCCTAACACTATTTGATTTTCTCTCTCCCTCTACCCTCCTACTCCCCTCCCCCTCTCTTCTCCCTCCCCTCCCCCTCCCCTTCCCCTCCCCACCTCCTTCCTCTCCCTCCCCATCCCCTCCCTCTCCCTCTCACCCACCTCTGTGATTTTGATTTATAACTCAAACATTTTCTTATAAGTCTATTCAAAGTTTTCCTCTCTTCTTTGGTAGTTTACATATTTATGGAAATTTGTTCACATATTATGTAATGTGTTGTTTGCAGTTGTTTATAGCTTCTTTTACAAATCTTTTCTTTTTTTCCTTTCAATTATCTTTTTAACTTCCTGTTTTATTAGTTAGAGTTTTCTATTTTTCTTGAGCAACCTAAGTGAAAGTTTTCACTTTTGTTTATCTTTTCAAAAAATTAACTTTTACTTTAATTGATTATTAATCATTTTAAATTTAGCACTCATTATCTTCTTCCTGGTTGTTTTGGTTTTAATTTTCCCTTTAAATTCTAATTTTGAAGTGGAGAGTTAGACTATAGATTTAAATAATTTTGTATATGTGGGTACATAGTGTGCTTTCTTTACATGTTGTATGTACTTATTAGTGTGGATGTATGTAGCTATATGTGGATGGACATGTGTAAAGGACATGGAGGCCAGAGGTTCATGCCCAGTGTCTTTCCTTGATCTTTTTACATCTTTGTTTTTTGAAACACAGTCTCTCTCTGAACCTGAAGGTCACATCATTTAGTCAGCTAGACTAGACTGGCTGCACGAATCTTCCTATCTCTGGTCCTCTAGTATCCATCTTAGAGTTACAGGTACATGCTACTGTACCTAGTTTTTGGAGATCTGACATCAGGTCTGCCTTCTTGTGTGGCAGACACTTTTCTGAGTGAGCCATGTCTCCAGCTCTAAAATCCTTTCTCAGAATTATAAATGTTGACTTTCATTGTATTTTGCATATTGTGAATTCATTCAATTCTAAGTATTTTCTGTTTTCCCCTTTAAATTTTGTCCTTTTATTTCACACAAGTTTGAGTTCCATCAAATTTCCTTTGGACATGTGGTGTTTTGAATATGCTTGACCCATAGAAAGTGGCCCTATTAGGAGGTGTGGCCTTCTTGGAGTATGTGTGGTTTTGTTGAAGGAAGTGTGTCACTGTGGGGGTGGGCTTTGAGGTTCTAAGCTTAAACTCCACCCAGTTTGGAAGAGACCCTCCTCCTAGCTGCCTGAAAGACAGTCTCCTCCTGGCTTCCTTTGGATGAAGATGTAGAACTTTCTGCTTTTCCAGCACCAAGTCTATCTGCATGCTGCCACCCTTCCCACAATGATGAGAATGCACTGAACCTCTGAAATTGCAAGCCAGCCACAATTAAATGCTGTTATTTATAAGAGTTGTCTTCATCATGGTGTCTCTTCACATCAATGAAATCCCAAGACAAGTTATTTCTAGTTTCCTTCCACAATTACAAAAAAAATATTTTGTATGCATTCAGTCTTTTCAAAGTTATTTAGACCTATTAACTTTATCCTAAAGAATGGTCCATGCCAGAGACCAGTCCATGCAGGAGAGTGCACGGGCTGCAGAAGTACCAGAGCTTCTTGGACAGGGTCCCTTCAGGCCTTCACCTTCAGCCAGGAGGCAGAGCTGAGCTCCAGACCTCTGCACACCTTCCCTGCCAGAGGAGAGCTTGCCTGCAGAGAGTGCTCTGACCACTGGGACTCAGGAGAGAGTTGGACTCCCACAAGTGCTGTCAGAGGCTAACAGAATCACAGGAGGAACAAGCTCCAGCCAGAGACAGCTAGACCATCTATCAGCAGAGATTACCAGATGGTGAAAGGCAAACGTAAGAATCTTACTAACAGAAACCAAGACCACTCGGCATCATCAGAACCCAGTACTCCCACCACAGTGAGTCCTGGATACCCCAACACACCCGAAAAGATTCAGATTTAAAATCGTATCTCATGATGCTGGTAGAGGATTTTAAGAAGGGCATTAATAACTCATTTAAAGAAATAAAGGAGAAAACTGCTAAACAGGTAGAAGTACTTAAAGAGGAAGCACAAAAATCCCTTAAAGAATTACAGAAAGCCAGGCACGCCTTTAATCCCAGCACTCAGGAGGCAGAGGCAGGCAGATTTCTGAGTTCGAGGCTAGCCTGGTCTACAAAGTGAGTTCCAGGACAGGAAAACACTGCTAAACAGGTAGAAGTCCTTAAAGAGGAAACACCAAAATCCTTTAAAGAACTACAGGAAAACAAAACCAAACAGGTGATAGTATTGAACAAAACTATCCAGGATCTAAAAATGGAAGTAGAAACAATAAAGAAAACCCAAAGGGAGACAACTCTGGAGATAGAAACCCTAGGAAAGAAATTAGGAACCATAGATGCGAGCGTCAGCAACAGTACAAGAGATGGAAGAGAAAATCTCAGCTGCAGAAGATTCCATAGAGAACATGGACACTACAACCAAAGAAAATGCAAAATGCAAAAAGATCCTAACTCAAAATATCCAGGAAATCCAGGACACAATGAGAAGACCAAACCTAAGAATAATAGGTATAGAAGAGAGCAAAGATTCCCAAGTTAAATGGCCAGTAAATATCTTCAAAGAAATTATAGAAGAAAACTTCCCTAACCTAAAGAAAGAGATGCCCGTGAACATACAAGAAGCCTATAGAACTCCAAACAGACTGGACCAGAAAAGAAATTCCTCCCAACATATTATAATCAGAACAACAAAT
>NC_034609.1:10504255-10507066 GCF_900095145.1 Mus pahari
GCTATGCCAGTGCCTGGCAAATACAGAAGTGGATGCTCACAGTCATCTATTGGATGGAACACAAGGACCCCAATGAAGGAGCTACAGAAAGTACCCAAGGAGCTGAGGGGTCTGCAACCCTATAGGAGGAACAACAATATGAACCAACTAGTACCCCCTGAGCTGACATATGTAGCAGAGGATGACCTAGTCTGCCATCAATGGGATTAGAGGCCCTTAGTCTTGCGAAGATTATATGCCCCAATACAGGGGAATGCCAGGGCTAGATAGCAGGAGTGGGTGAGTTGGGGAGCACGGCGGGGAGGGGGAGGGTATAGGGGACTTTAGGGATAGCATTTGAAATGTAAATGAAGAAAATATCTAATGAAAATGCATATAAAAAAAGAAATGTCTAGGTCCCTCTCCTTCTGTTAATAAACATTTGAAATTACCATTTTCTCCCTAGGCACAGGTTTTTGCTATGTTCTGAAAGCAAATTTTGAGTGTAAAAGTTAAACTTTCAGTCAGTTCAAATTTTTCTATATTTGTTTAAAACATTATTCTAGTTTGTTATCTGTTGTTGTGATAAATCACTGGTCAAAATTAACTTGGGGCAGAGAAGATTTATTTCACGTCACACTTGTAGCTCACAATCTGTCCTCAGAGGGAGCCAAGGCAGGAACCTGAAGTCAGGGGCTGAGGCAGAGTCTATGGAGGAATGCTGCTTACTAGCTTAGTCCCCATGACTCGCTCTGCTTTCTTTGTTTTAATTTTTTAAACAAATCCCTTAATTTTACTTCATTTTCTCTACTAACACTGAATTAAATTGGATTAGAGCTTTAAATTAATACTGCATGTACCTATAGTGATATTTTTAAAAAGATTTATTTTATGTTTAATGGCTTTAGTTTAAGTATAATTTTCCCAGGCTGGCCTCAAGCTGTACAGCTGAGGTTAGTTTTGAACAATAACTCTTCTGCCTGCACCTCCCAAGTCCTGGGATTACAGGCATGCATGTCCTATGCCTGGCTTCAACAGTTTTATTAGAAACTAAGGCATGATATAAAAATGATGACTAATAATATCCATATTCTATCAGCCAAGCATCACTTGGCATTATGAAATTGTCCTGTGAGACAATCCTGGGTTTTCAATTCTTAATGAGCTTCCTTGAAGGACCTCCAATCCAGAATCTAAACAAGTAGTTTAGATTCTGTCCAGGCTGTGCCTGAGATCCTAGGGAAACTCCTGGAATTGGCAGGGGAAAGACATACAATAGCAGGAGTCCAACTGCAAGTATCTCTTGCTGCTTCTTCCTCAGCCTCCCTTCTTGAGGGTCAAGTGGATGACAGCACCACTGGCCATGCTGTAGTAAGCCAGGGAGTTGGAATTCTTGATGAAGATGCCTTCATACTGTAGTTTCTGTTTCCCTGCAGGTGTACCTGTGGCTTCATGAATCTTCAGTTTGATGACAGGTCTGTGAATGGGAGAATGAAGGCCAGACCCTGCAATTCAGCTTCCATTCCGTCTTATTATGCAGTAATTCTTCCTTGGGCATGAAGCTGTCCTTGGTCTTTAGTTTCTTGGCTCATCTTCCATGGGAGGTAGGGGGTGTACAGGAAAAAATTGGAGCTGGGGTTGGGACCAGAGCCACAGGTAGGGGCAGGCACAAAGGCTGTTGGCACAATCATAGGTGGGGGGGCTAGGATGGGAGGTGCTGCAGGAGGCATAGGTACAAAGTTGATCCTGGGTGCGAGGATGTTGGGTGGCATAGAGGGTGGCATAAGCCTGGGGGCAGCAGGAACACAGATACCATAGGTGGGGGAGGCATGGCAGGTACTGTAGCTACAACAGTAGTAGTGACCGGAGGTGGCACTGCAGGTGACTAGGGCACTGATGCTATGGGGGTTGCTGAGCTGGGGATATTGGTGGCTAACGATGAAGGTGGTGGCTGCTGAGGGATTTCATTGGGTTTGCTTGGGCCAATCTTCTTGCACCAGGCCTTTGGCCTTATGGATGGCCTGGATCTGCTCCTGGAGGGTGATGTTGGTCAGGGCAGCCTGCTGGGTCAGGGCCATGCTGCCTGAAAGGTCATCCCAAGTCACATTTTCCTCTGGCTTCTAGATCTCCTCTTCACCAATCTTCTTACCAATGGCCGTCTCTTCTACCCCAAAGATGTCAGTACATTGCTCAGCGAACTGTCTTTAAGCTGCTCTCGATATCCAGACCTGGTGCATAACCCTCATCATCACTCTCTCTCTGATGGAGCCATCCTGCTGCTCCAGTCAGTGGGGATCAAGAAGCCCAATGCAAATGTGTTCTTTCATTTTTCTGGCAGGAATCTTCTTCCCAGTGGTGGGGGATACAAGATACTCATCAGGAGCAGGAGTTGGAGGAAGGGGCTTGGAAGCTCTGGGGCTGGAGGCACTTTCTGTCCTTCATCATCTGAACCAGTCTGTAGTCCGACTAACCCAACAATGGGCAGCTGCGAAGTCCAAGGATCTAGTAGTTGCTCAGTCCCACAAGGCTAGCTGTTTAAGCCGGTCTTATGTAGAAGTAGGCTCCAATGGATGTGCCAGCAAGTAAGTACAAGCAAGAAGAGTAGGTGATTGGAGGTGTGTCTCCAGGAATCTAGGCGTGATCTGCAAGTCCACAACAGAGGGAGAAATACTGCTGGGATTGGAGGAGGTCAGGCTTGAGGGCGGAACTATGGAAGTTAAGGAAGCAACCTAGAAGCCGGGCGTGGTGGCGCACGCCTTTAATCCCAGCACTTGGGAGGCAGAGGCAGGCGGATTTCTGAGTTCGAGGCCAGCCTGGTCTACAAAGTGAGTT
>NC_034609.1:10507181-10521453 GCF_900095145.1 Mus pahari
AAACAAAACAAACAAAAAAAGGAAACAACTTAGAAAAGAGGCCATTGGAGAAAAGCCCTAGGGAGTTGGGGCCAAGGGCCCTGAAAGGGGGGATCTGGAGGAAGTGGTGCTGAACCGAAAAGGGGGGCTAAAGGCGTAATTAAATGGGACTCTACCATAATGGGTCTAATTGGAGGAGAATTCTTCAAAATGACAGGCCAAACAGGAAGAAAGAGAGGAGCGGGGAGCCCCCCTGCCCCTGCCCAGGAACCGGCCAGATGAGGGAAGTTCAGCAGATGATGTAGAATGGCTTGCCTGTTTCTGACATTGCAGTCTCAGCTCTATGTCTGGCCGCCTCTCAGAACTTCCCCCAGAGCATCTGCAGCTCCTAGGGTCCCTAGAAACTCTAAGCTGGGTGTCCAGGCCTCTGCTATGGCCTTTAAAAGAAAAATAGAAATGTGAGAAGGAACTTAATCACATGTGCTTGACCTGGTAACTGCAATCAACTGTTTATGGCATTCAATTGTAAAAGGCGTTTCTTTTCTGTGTTTTCATAAAAACTGGAGTTAGTCATGGAGAAAATCGTTAATTGTTAAAGAAAAAAAAAAAAGACGAAAACACTTCAAAAGCAAAGTACTCAGCATTTAAAATTAAGAAAAGTAACCACATAAACTAAGTAACTCAGAAGAGGGAATTAATGGGATGAAAATTGAAATAGTGAAACAGAAAGTGAGAAAAGGTAATTGGAGAAATTGGCTCCTTTGAAAAAACACTGTAGCTTTCAAGCCTAATTAAGGCAATAAAGAACAAAAATAGGCAACATTTGCTATGAGTGAGAGGCTAGATCCATTTGAAAAATTGCAAATAAGAATTGTGTGTAACTATGACATTCAGATTCAGAGCCTTAAGGAAATAGGGCATTTTTAGAAAAATTAAATTACTAAATATAACTTAGGAGTTGGAACAGTTGGTTGAACAAAGACTGTAGGAGAATCTAAAATTTTATTTCATATTCTATCCTGATAAGAATAAATATCTCTTAAAATTATTTATTCATTCTGTGTGTATGTGTCTGTGAGCATGTACTTGCATGTGTGTGAGGGTGTCTATGCCCACATTAGCCAGAGGAGGGCTTCTATCGCTATTCCCTGTAGGCAGAGTCTCTCCCTGAGCTAGTCAGAGCTAACAAGCCTCAGTGAGTGTCTTGGCTCTGCCCGCTTTGGATCAGAGGCTACAAGTATGTATAAGACACCCATCATGTTACATGGCTGCTGGGATCCAAACCTTAACTATTAGAGACATCTCTCTAGCCCCAAGAATAAATTATCATAGTGCTTGTTAGATATTTCAGGCCATGGAAAAAATTCAAACTTTCACATTCAACTTATAAAGTCAGTGCAATTTTAACACTGGTTCATGATAATTTTGCATAAAATTTGCTTTAAAAATGTTACTAATGAATAAAGAATCATTTTTAGATCTTTGACAATTTGTTCAGGATTTTATATCAAAGCAATGATTTGTTCAAGGAAAGACTGATGTTGTCACCTATCAGTATAATTTATTAATAATAATCAAATAATCAAAGAAGAAAGTCATAGCAGTATACATAAAATTATTTGATAAAATGTAATAGCTGTTGAACTTATAAATAAAAAAGCAATAAGAGAAAATAATTATGGCTATAAGTAATGGTTCAAAGGTATAAACAGTAGAAAGTGAATTTAAACAGCAAATAAACACATTTCAATCAATCAAATGATAAAGAATGACCATTACAGCCAGTGCATAATATTGAGCGAGCATATAAAACTGGACATGAGGGCTTGTAATCCCTGTACTTGGGAGGCAGAGTTCAAGGCCACTTTTGGCTATATAACATGTTTAAAGCCAGCATGAAACTCTATCTTAAAATAAAATAAAATAAAATAGAAAGAAAGAGTCAATAATACAAAGCAAGAAATAAACCATGTAAACACTGAGGGAAAAAGTTAATCATTGTATTGCTGAAAGTTATTTGTAAACCATGAAACAATTAAAAATTGTTATTTAAAAAAACCAAAAATTTGGAAAGGCCTAGAAAAGCAAATTAGACTACTCTAGAAACTAGTCCAATGAAACATGCAGAAATTATTTATAAAAAGAAAGTTATACAATGTTTAGAATAAAGTATACATTCAAAACTACAGGAGCTATTTGATGACAAGTATAAAACTGTAGTGATATTAGAACTATCTTTCAGAGAATGTCATCCTTAAATGGGAACTCATTTTAAATCAGTTCTCCTTAAATGAATATATGGATATTATGCAATTTCTAAATACAGATATTTTGAGAAACATCAAAAAGAATCTCAGAATATATGTTAAAGAACAAGTCTCTAGGAATAACCTAGAAAACCATAAAAAATAATCATGATGGAGAATTTTTCTTCTAGGATTATGTTCGTATGGGTAGACAAGATGGCTCACTAGGTTAAAGTTCTGATGCCGCCTGTCCTGGTGGCCCGAGTTTCACCTCCAGAATGTACATGGTGGAAGCAGGGAATGACTCTGGCAGGTTGTCCTCTGATCTTCCCATGAGCATTGTGGAATGTGCATGGACACACACACACACACACACACACACACACACACACACGTAACTAAATATTATGCAATGAAATCACTGTAAGTCAGTACCACACTTATAGGCAACAGGAAAAAAAAAACTTCAAAGTATATATATTAGTGTTTGAAAACCTGACATAGGATGAAAATGGTGAGTTCTGTGAAACCAAGGAAGACGGCTTGTTTAATAAGTGCGCTGGAATACTTGTACATCTGTATCAATTCTTATACGCTTTAAAAATAAGATTCCCACGGCTCTTCCAAGTTTCTAGTTGTAATGGGATAGAGTCATGTTAGGTTGCACGTTACTATGGTTTCAGTGTGTCCTCCTTCATGACCTGGAAGCCTAGTCTGTACTGGGTCATGCTGGGAGGTTGTGAGATGAGGTTTGGTGCAAGATAATTAACTCGTTGGAGGCACTACTTTTAAAGGGTGTTGTCATAATTCTTCTGATTCCCCAGGTAGTCCCCACAAAGGGGGATGTTATAAAGAGTGAGCTTAACTCCTAGAGTTGCTCCAGCTTCCACTCTTGGTGTCTGATCTCTATAGACAAGCCCTTCTGTAATGATCCTGTATTCTAGGTTATGACACAACCATAGAGGCTGTGGAATCTGTAGGACTGACGATTCCATACAGAGCTAAGTAAACCTCTTTCCTTTATAAGGTATCAAGCCTTGGGAATTTACAAGAGGCAATGGACAGAAACAGAGGCCCTCTACTGAAGGAAGCAAAACTGAGACCTTAAAGCCTGAGGCAGCAGAGAATGAGACTCTAGTGGGGAGCAGCCACTTACTCACAGGAAGGGAAATAAGTAATACAAGAGCAGTGCACGTGGCCAAATCTGTCTTCATTCTGGCCTAGGGAGCCAGAAAATTGAATCTGGACTACTCCACACACTAAAGAGGATCCGGGAGAGGATTCTGTGTGACTGTGATTGGCTTCCAAATCATGAGTATGCAGAAGACTCAAAGCGACACCAATGGAGACTGAGATCTGGACATAGCAAGACTAAGGCTGATTCTCTAGAACCAGAGGTTGGACTTTGAAAACAGTCAAAGAAGAATCTGCAAGAGCAAAGGAGAGAAAAAAGAAACCCTAATCTAAAACTGTTTCTATAATGCTCACAATAAAATTGTTACTATAACTTAGATAATTTTGAATAAAATCTAAAAATTAGGTAACATGCAGAGAACTAAGATGATGACTTGTGGTGATGTAGGTCTGTGAGTCCTGCATTGGAGTCCAGAAGAGGGCACATTCAAGAACACTCTGGCCTAGAGAACATTCAAGGCCAGTCTGGCCACCATCACTATAGGGAGATCTTCACTCAAAAAGAATCAAGTAACCACCCCCAAACAATCACAAAAGAACCAAGGAAACAGATCACAATCTCAAGAAACTGTGACTATTCTATGATGATAATTTTGTCTTCAGTGAAATTCAGAGTGTCGGTGAATGAAAGTTGCAGATGGACAAGGAAATATAAAAGTAGGAATTTTCTAGGATTGAAAAAAATTTAAATATTTAGAAATCAATGGTTAGATTTAAAATCTAAACAGATTTGACAAAAGGGAGTTAAATGAAACTGAAGACAGAGTGATAAACTTGAGTGATAAAATTGGGGAATAAAAAGATTGGAAGAAAGCAAACTGTTTCACTTGCGTGTCTCACTTATTCACTTGTACTTATTTGGTGTGTGTGTGTGTGTGTGTGTGTGTGTGAGAGAGAGAGAGAGAGAGACAGAGAGACAGAGAGACAGAGAGAGAGAGACAGAGAGAGAGACAGAGAGAGAGACAGACAGACAGAGAGATAGAGAGAGACAGACAGACAGAGACAGAAACAGAGAGAGACAGAGACAGTCAGAGGACAACTTGCGAGTGGGAGTCAGTCCTCTGTTTCCACCATGTGAGTTCCAGGTACGGAATGCAGGTCATCAGGCTTGGGAACAGTGCCTTTACCTGCTCAGCTGACCTGTATGTTTTATTTTTAAATGTTATCCACGTACCGCATTATGGTCAGTCTTCTTGGCCTCCTCAGAATGCAGTCATGAGGCTTTTGTTCAGTAGCTTTATTGTCAGTGTCGTTTCTGGGTCAGTTTGATTGACTTTCCTCATTATGGGTTGTACGTGTCCTACTTTGCTCACTTCTTAATTTTTAAATATTTTCCAAGCTTTATCAAATTTTCCTTCTTGGGTCCTTTACATTATTTTTATATTTTCACATATACTTGAGCCACATTTGAGGGTATAGTTCTGTTACTTGAAAACAATTTGCTCCTGCCAGGTCTGATTTAAGATTTGATAAGAGTATCATCTGGTTTAGTGTAAAATTTCTCCTCTATGAGGCAAAAATCCTTAGGATTATGAGGATTTCCACTCCAAATAGTGAGAACAGAGACTCGACTCTCTGTAAGAGTCTTAGTTACAATTCTTTGTAGGTTCTTACTCCTGCATGATCAGCAGTACTGAAACTCTGGCAGCCCTCTGGACTCCTCTTGCTACACAGCTCTCTCCCCTTTAGCACCTTACCTGGTGAATCTAAGCCACAGCCTTCCATTCCAATTTCTGCAGCACAGAGAGAAAAATGTACCCTTCCCGGGTTGCCCTGCATGTCTAGTAAAAAACGTCTCTGCAGACCATATCCAGGGCAGCGGTAGGGCCCCTCCTGCTTGTAGCCTGCCTTCGAGCGATCACTATTCTTAACCAAGAGGCCAACACCTTGAGGCTCTTCCATAGTGTTTTGTCCAATCGTTAGTCATTTCAGGCAAGAAGGTAAATCTGTTCCCTGCCACTCCTTCACTAGCACATGCCCCTAGTTCTGAGCTCTGCCACCCAGATACTGCATGTGAAGGCTCAGTTTCTTTCTTTTGGAAACTAATAGGCTTTTAAATAGATATTAAGCAGAGTTAAAACCTAATGTTGAAAAGCAATGGACTTAGTAGCTAATATAATCTTGGAAAGCAAGAGTAATCTTGTAAAATCCATACTATCTGAATGAAAGACTTACAATAAAACATAACAATCGAAGTTTGTGATAAAGATGGTCACGTGACCAACAGAATGGGACAAAGTTCAGGACAGTCCATGTTTGATTGTGTAGTCAGTTGAGTATCAAGACAGATGAGAAGAGATAATCTTTTCAAACAGTAGTAAAGTAGTTGTATATTCATATGTAAAAATATGAACTAACACCCTTGCCCACACTATACAAAATTAACTCCAGGTGAATCACAATGTAAAAACTTAAATTATAAAACTAGAGGAGAAAAACATAGATGGAAATCTTGTGAATAGGATACAAAAAGGCATAAGATGTAAATTAAAATCGAAAATCTTGAACTTTGTATAGGTTAAATGCTTTTGAATTTAAAAATTCAGGCTTATAAACAGGCAACCTGTAGAGTAGGCGAAAAGCTTTGGGAAGCCTGCATCAGATAACAGACTTGGACCTAGAAAACACAAAGAACTATAACTGAAAAATAAAATAATATTAAACAGCAAAACCAGAATGTGCTTTGTAAAACAAGGGTCAGATTTGTAAACAGATATTGTACAAATGAAGATATGTAAAGATAACCAAAAGGGCCATGGAAGAATTCTCCACATCACTATTTACCACAGAGACAACTATGAAATCCCACATCCGATTCCACTGAGAAGAGTTGGGAATACCCAACACCACTGAGGATGCTCAAAGGACTCCATGTCTAGCCCTTTGTCAGCTACAGGTACTCGCACATCCCGATTCATTGCCATCCTACTCACAGTGGCTGAGAAACAGACGGCGCTTATCCGTAGATGAGCAGATAGTGAAAATGTGGTCCATATACACAACTGCATTTTATTCACTTATAAAGAAAACTGACCTGGTGAAATTTGCATGGAAATGGATGGAACTACAAAAATTACCTCAAGTGAGGTTATTTCTGTCACAGAAAGTCAGACTCTCACACCCCTTATACATGAATATATTTTATGAATTTTTGGGTTTGTTTGTTTAGGTTGGGATGACTATGGAGACCCCAGAAGTGAGGTGGGGTCGTGGCATGGCAAAGGTCTTAATGAGTATGGAGCTTTGAGGACACATGTGCTATGAGACTAGAGGGAAGGAAATCCTGAGGTGGCATGCTTTAAACAGGAGTGCTGGAGAATACTGGGTACAGGAGGAGTGGATAAAGAAGCCACATGAAATCCACTATATGTGCTAGTAAAACATAATAAAGGACTTTGAACAGAATGCTATGCATGAGTGGATAATTCCAGTTCCAGAAGCCAAGGTTATCATACAGAAATCCCTATGCCAGTGGTGGGCACCTCCATAGAGGCTGTTGGCTGGGAGTTGTTGCTCCAGCTCGAGAAGCCCCATACACTATAAAAGTTGAGGCCATTTATGTTGATAACCAACCAAAATTGGATAGTAAGACCCTGTTGTACCATATAACTTGGTTGCAGAATACGAACTTGGCTAGCTTTCATAGTATGGAGCTAATCTTTGTGCTGGCAGCTGGAAGACAAAAGTTAGCAGTGAATTTCCTTTACATTTTTGCATATTATGCCACCAACCTGCTTATTGATGTAATAGTAAGATGCCTGTTACAGAGATAACCAGCTCTTTTCTCATTCGATCTAAGGCCTACCATGGGTGAGGGAGCTTATGTTTAATACTGTTCAAAGGTCCATGGCTAATGAGAACCTAGAGACTAGGGCCAATGTCAACATGTTCGTGAAATTTTCAAAGAATAAATTAATTTTAAAGTAATACTAAAAAAGAAATTATGATAGTGTCTTTTACCTTGTGATCCAGAAAATTCCATTCCTATGTATTTACCCAAGAGAAATAAAAATAGTTACACAAAGATATACACACAAAAGCTGATAGGGACGTGGTTTGTAATTGTCAAGCAGTGCACTAATGGGTGCACTAATTGTGGATCGTTTATTTGTTCCATGGAATTCTGGCTTTAACAAGAAACATAAAGGATAAGAATGTATTCTACATTGTGTTTGAATCTGAAGAATGTTCAGTGAATGTAAGTGAAAAATTCAGCATGCATGCTGAGTGACCCATTTATATGAAACTCTAGAAAAATCATGAAACCATAGCAGTTGAAGGGAAAATGGCGATCACCTAGATTGATTGTTGGAGGTACGAGGGCGAGAAAAACACTTGATTTGGAACTGTTTCAAATCGACTATGATTGCCTGATCTTACCCAGTAATCACAGGTTATCACACAGTACACTTAAAAAGGACGGTTTATTTTATAAAATTAATACCTTAATTTTAAAAAAGGAAAGTAAACTTCATATTACCAAAGTACTTTAGTTTGAAAAACCAAACTCAAGGAAATCTTGCAATTTAAAAGTCAGAAGGAAGTTCATAGCTAAAATAAGAATATGTTGTTATTATTGTAATTCCCACCATTTGTGATTTCAAGGCCTGCTGGAGCAACTTCATGACAACCTGTCTCACGAAGTGAAAAGGGAGGCCTCAGGATATAGCTTAGGGGTAAAATGCTCACTGAGCATTGACAGTGCCTTAGACTTAGCCTCTAGTAAGGGGAGCTGGGGAGAGCATAGAGGAAGAAATGATGATGATTTTTATATGACTAAAAGCAATTAAAATTACAAAACAAGAATATAAAAAAAATCATGTAGTATGAATGACAAAGATGTAAGTAATCCACATATTCAAAATACTTGCCCAAATTATCAAAAAAAAAAAATACCCTGAACCATTTAAAAACTAGCTAAGGAGGTCTAACAGAGGATCAAATTCAGAAGGCTAAAGGCATATGAAGGGATGACTAAAGTCACTGGTAGCCAGAAGAGTACAGGTTCAAAGGGCAATTTATACTTATATTAGCACTTTGTACTCCTAGGACTGAAAGGAAAACCACACTCTCTCTCTCTCTCTCTCTCTCTCTCTCTCTCTGATAGAATGATAGAAGTGTTCTATGTCATGGTTTTTGGCAGAAATAATCTAACATCTATGAAAAATAAAATCACATAATATGTATCATTTAACCTTACTAGGTCCCTACTGAGAATGCCAATGGAAATCAAAATAGACATACTGACATTATAAAGTTTATTGTTGTGCTGTGTCTAACAGCACAAAACCAGATGACAGTGGGTGTCCATCAACAGGCAAATATCCAGTAAATTCTACTGCACACAGGCAACGTTCCACTGAGCCAGTCAGTAAAGTGAATGATTTAGAGCTATAGGGGGTGGCTTTGTCTGCCACTCAGTGTGGAGTAAGACATAAGGATGTAAAACAGTCTATTTGTTTTTATAAAGCAAAGTAAAACCAAAGTACATGCACACATTGCTAATCTTATGGCAATATGATCATGAAGACAAAACACAGAAAGCTGGGACCAGGTTTTTAACCCTTCTCTGAAGGCGGCCACATCATCAGCGTTGATGACCACGTGAGTGCGGGTGGACCCAAACAACAAGCAGTCGAGCCAAGCATCGAGTAAATTCTAATTGGAAAAGCTTGTCTCTGTCCATTCAAGCATTGCATTGGGACAGTTGGGGCCCAGCACACAGCTGTGGGTGTGTGCCACGATGAACAACTTAAAATCAAGTGTTTATGAATCCACATTCCCTCCAGGGAGTGCATGGCAGCCTTGGTTCTGAGCACACACAATGAACACCCTACTGGCATTGTCACCATTCTGCAGGAAGAACCTTGCTGGGGACATTTGGCTCAAATTCCAGACTAGGGTTATGTTAAGAATGTCCGTGGCTTTAAACCATGTACAATGGTTCTGCTCCTTTAGATATCTAACAGTTTAATTATGGAAAAATGCTTTTAATATGTCCCTGCTGTCATTTCTCAGCCCATAGCACATTAGACTGCATATTTGAAAAACAAAACTGCTACGTAGTTGCTTCCTCTATTTAAAAAAAAAAAAAAAAAGGATTCTGGCTTGAGGTTAATACATATTTTTCAGCAGTTTCTGAAATGGCCTAGACATATTTCTGCTATGTTGTACTGTGTATTTATGTGAAGGGCTGCCCTCAGCCATTTCCCAAAACAATGATCAACCCCTGAAACCCTGAAGCTGCTCGGCATCCGATAGCTTTGAAGATTCAGGTGAGATTTAATGCTTTTTCATAAAAATAAACAAGTATGTCTTATTAGCAGGTATATTTCTTTCTGTTTCTATAAAGGCTAAAATGATATATATGTATATCAAGCAATTGTTTTAAACTAACTTTCTTTGGAATATTATCAGTAAGTATGTGTGCCTGTTTATCTGGGATCATGGAAAAGGTGAGAAGAGCTTAAGGTGCTTCCGGTGAGGTTACTCTATAAGCTACCTCATGTATCAATATTAATATTAAAAAATAATCACTTCTTGGACATGCAAAATGTGAGGATCTGGGAGACTTCCCAGGCAAACGGTCTCATTGAGCTGGCTAAAGGTTCCATTCGGATATTATGGAATCTCCCTACTAAAGTGTTCTTATGATTGCTGCCACGGGGAGGTACGGGGTGGGGGATAGGACCAGATTACCACAAATCCAGATTTCTCCTCAGAAATGGATGCTACTTTTTCTTTTTCTTAAATCAAGGACTAAGAAGGCAAGGACATGCTGGTGAATAGCAAGACACTCAGTTTAATATACTTTTATGCATAAAATGTAATATACAATATAATACAATGGAGCATAAACTATTCTATATGATGCCATGTGTAATAATACATAGTCTTGCTAGTGTTCTATACAGATGTAGACTATATGCATTTATATGCTGTGTTATAAAGCAAAAATGATTTAAATGACTTTTTATTGTTTAGGTTTTGTTTGTTTGTTTGTTTGGTTTTGGTTTTTGAGACAGGGTTTCTCTGTGTAGCCTTGGCTGTCCTGGAACTAACTCTGTAGACCAGGCTGGCCTTGAACTCAGAAATCTGCCTGCCTCTGCCTCCCTAGTGCTGGGATTAAAGGTGTGCGCCACCACCGCCCGGAAGTTTTTGTGTTCTTATTTGAGTTCTGTTGTTTTCAGACAGGATTGCACTAAATGGGATTACAATAAATTGCAGGACTGTCTTCTCATTGTGATCCTCCTGCCCCAAGTTCCCAGTGCTCAAGTTCTGGGCCCGGAATTCCAGGCCCAGTGTTTTGAATGACTTTTATTCTTTATAAACAAGCAATTTATCAAATCTAATAAGTGAATGATAGAAATTAAATTACACCAACCACAGCATCTTGTCTGGGATTACAAAAGGCCAGAGAAAAATGTGGGGGAGAATCTCTCCAGAGATCCTGGGGTGGGCAGGGGCAGGGGGAGACAAATATGTCTACTTCTTTAACATAATCAGGTTGATGATACCAAAAATAACTTCAATTCTCTTTTGTCTCAGGAGTCTCATTCTTCAAGTCTGACATTTCTGAGCAGATGTGCGTAAAGAGCTGTCCACTCCAGTGTCGCTCAGTGGAGATGCTTAAGCCCACGAACAAGGGGTGAGTTGATTAGCACATGCTGGAGACACATGAGGGCATCTAAGAGGTGTTTCCACATTTTAAAAAGTTCAAAGTTTATTGTGGTCATTGATAATATGACGAGTAATTCTACTATTTAGGGGCATAGAGCAGGTAAGTGGCTCTGCTTCTATACAGAATGGGACGAGAGGGTACCCTGGATGGTTTGTCTATGGCACACAGCTGTGTGAGCTGGGGCAGAATACCCGGCTGGTGCCTCCTCCAATCTGACGTCTTTATGTCCCAACCAGAAGGTTCTTCTTCCAGGCTTTCTTGGGTTTCTTCACAGAAGTCTGGGAGTGGCCAAACTAGTTATGATTTGTGTATGGAACTAGCTGGACATTATGTCTGTCTATTGACAACCTGTAAGCCTGCTCTAACTCAGAGAGATAGGGAAGGTGTACTGCCCCGGGAATGGCAAGGATAACCAGGAGAGAGCTCACGGCTTAGGGGTTGTCTTGTAACCATCTTTGCATTTCAGTCTGAACTGTATCACAGGATTCAACTTATGTAAATACTCATGCTTTTTATATTTAAAATCCAGAAAAAACTTTGTAATAAAATGATGTTTTTATAGGACCTAGCTCTTTGGGGGGTACCTTTTATTATAGCATTTTTCAATGTTCAATTTATTGTTGTTATTTTTTTTTACACAATGGACCCAAATTACTTTTATAATCAGGAAAAGTTTTTTAAAACCACGATTTTATATTGAAAACAAATAGTTTTTTAAAAATGATATTTTCACCAAACTCACAGTGCCCACAGCACACATTTAAATGGCTATTTTCCCCTCTGTAGGAAATTTCACAAAGAGACTCTACATTAAGTTTCCAGATTTGCCAATAGAGTGGGAGGGATGGCTTCTGTGTAAGACTGAATTTGAGTAGTGAATTTAAATAAGACGCCATTGTTCAGGCTCCTGAAGCCCAGTCCCACCCAGGTGGGAGACCAGGAGGCTCCAGGCAGAGCAGATAGAACCTGGCGAGCTGCACATGCAAATGTTGCATTACAAGCAAACAAAAGTGGAAAATGATACAGACCAAAACCTTCAGAGAGGAGGGTCTGGGGGAGTAAGTGGCTGCTGCTGCAGGGGAGGAAGATTGCAGGCACTTTAGTTCTCTGCCTGATGCTATTTTCAGCAACATCATTCTTGTGGCTGTCAGTTATCCGAACATCAAAAAATAAATGTGTGCATCGGAAGATTTTTCCATTGCTTTCAGCCATCTTCTCAAACATACCCAGAAGTCATCTGCTACAATTACACTGACACAAGCGTCCCCATGGAAACAGAGCCTGGTGTCATAAACATGGCATTATGACTTCTCAGCAGGAAGATGCAGATGGAATTTTGGCACTCAATGTGTAAGGTTTATTCAAAAACACAAATGTCTTAGAGAATAACACCAAGGGTGGGGAGGGAGAGAAAAAGCGTGAGTTCCTTCCTGGAAAATGCATGGTAGGAAGATGGCGTCTGAGGGTTTGCTCGCCTCTGGCATACTCAATTTCTCTCTCTCTCTCTCTCTCTCTCTCTCTCTCTCTCTCTCTCTCTCTCTCTTTCTTTTTTCTTCTTCTTTTTTTTTTTTTTTTTTTTTTTTTTTTGTGCATTACTGTGCTTGGAATGGCATGCTCTTGTCTTGGTCTTGTCTGTCCAGACTACACTTTAGAAAATGAAATTAAAACCCACAGAAGCAACTGGACTTGTCCAGATCACACACCCTTCAGTGGCCTTACTGAAGCCTTCCCCTGATTCTCAAGCCATGTTCTGTTTTTTTTTTTGTTTGTTTTGTTTTGTTTTGTTTTGTTTTTTTGCCCCTGTCTCTGTTACTTTTTGACAACATGATGTGTGATCAGTTAGAACATTGATTGGGCTCCCTGATGAAGTTTAGATGTGACTGAGTGGGCGCCTCAACAATTTTGCACACTAGGAGTTTAGTCTTCAGTGTTTCAGTGTGGTGATAAATGAGTGTGGTAGGAGATGGTAGCACCTTTAATAGAATCTAACAGGAGGCACCTGGGTCATTGTAACAATCTCAAAAGAGATTACTAGATTAGAATTTTCTCAGGGCCTTGCTTAGCTCCCATGAGCATGCACTACCACAGCAAACGACGCTTAAATCTCCCTGACTTCCTCATCAAGTAATCTCCAGGCTTAGATCCCACCAACTTACTGCATTCCACCATGAAAACCAAGTAGCTGGATCTCCCTGATTTTGGACTTTCAGCCTCAAAAACAGCTAAATAAGCCTCTTCATTAAAACAACAAACAAACAAACAAAAACCAAGTATTAAACTCACTCTTTTTATAGTAACAAGAAATGGACTAAGACTGTTAAAGTGACATCTCTCTCTGTACCCCTCAAAAGTATTTTAAATAAGATAGAACTTCTCCCCTATCTTACTGTAGGCTACTTTTCTGCTATCTCTACACTGCTACCTGCCATCCCCCTCTGTATTTGCACTATAGATGGAGATAGCAGAGGGTACACCCTTATAGGAACTCAACTGAAACTTTCTCATGCTCACATCCTCTTGGCTAGAACTTAGTCATCTACCTGGCTTCAGAGGAATCTGGTTACTGCCACACTCAGCTTTAAGTGGGAGAACAGGAAACCACACCTGCTAACTGTATGTCTCTCTCAGAGCAAGCTTTTCATAGACTCTCAAGTTCCTTTCCTTTCACACCGGTGGCAGCTGAAGACTGGCTACAGTATTTATTTACTCAAGAATATTTAAAACTGTAACAATTCTATTGTTGAATCTCCAGCAACACTGCACCCTGGACCTGAGCCCACATCAGAAATGAGTTGCCCGTTAGAGTGTGTATTAAGGTCTGAACAGAGACTCTCTGGTATAATAAGAATAAATGCATTTATTCCTTTTTTAATTCAGCAATCCAAATTTTGTGGGCGAAGGCTGGTGAAGCTGAGTCTATCATGAGAGGTGGCAGAATAGTTATTAGTGAGCACCTAGTGGTTTTCTCTGTAAGCAGCACAGCTGGAAAGACTGCTTCTGATTCATCTCACTCATCTCTGTATCTTTCATTAAAAGATGAAAGGGTTCAGAAAGAGAGGGTAAGGAAATGTGTGTGTGTGTGCGCGCGCGCGCATGTGTGTGTGTGTGTGTGTATGTGTGTGTGTGTGTGTGTGTGTGTGAGAGAGAGAGAGAGAGAGAGAGAGAGAGAGAG
>NC_034609.1:10521630-10557976 GCF_900095145.1 Mus pahari
AGAGAGAGAGAGAGAGAGAGAGAGAGAGAGAGAGAGAGAGAGAGAGAGAGAGAGAGATTCTGGAATAGTTAAGCCTGGGTTTGTATGTTCTTAGGGATACTGGGAGGTAGGAAGGAAGTGCACGACATCTCTTTATATACTTGGATCACATCCCCACCAAAACTGTTCCCAGTGCATACTGGCCAGATGTTTTCCTTAAAGCTCCCTTGGATTCAGAAGTGTTTATTTTTATTGTTGTTGTTATGTAGCAGCTGCAGCCCACGAGTTTCCAAGCAGCACTGGTGTTTTCATGTCCTTAGTAGCCAGTTAGTTACCTTGGTCATTAGTCCCTCTGGCCACAGGAAGGCAGACCATTCCAAGGATACTTTTGTGTCATTTCAGTGTGCATATTCCCCAGGAGCTATGCATCCACAGCAAACTTAGGCCTTCAGGAATAGGATTCATTCTTTTTTCCCCCCACAAGTCCTGTTTTCAGACCATGACATGATTAATCATATGAGCCAAGTAGGACCAGAGCTGTTCATTCCTTTGTCCTTAGGAATTCAATGATCAACCACCTTCCAGCTAATAGTTCAATTGCCTCTTAGGCATCACCACCCACTGAAGAAATTGAGTTCAGCTAGCTTCAGACCTGTAAGTACTGCCAGTGTTCTCTCTAACCACAAGTGAAGCTGACAACCTGCAACTAACAACAGATGTGATAGCCTAAACAAACAGCAGAAGGTGACATCAAGAACCGGAAAGGGTCCAGGAAAGGCGGGCAGTAACATTCACACGGTTATGATCGGTGATGATTGAAAGGAAGAAAGTTTGCCTCACGGCTTCAGAGGGGTTGCAGTCCTCTACATGGGGAGAAGGCATGATGGCAGGAGGGATCTGCCCATATTGATGGTGCCATGCATCAACTGCTGATCTCATGATTCACACGGAAGCAGAGACGGTGGCTGGAAACAGGGGCAGAGATAACCTTCAAAATCTTGCTCTTGTGGAGTGTGGTGGCATAATTCTTTAATATGAGCACTCAGGAGGCAGAGACAGGCAGACCTCTGAGTTTGAGGCCAGTGTTTACCCAGTGTTTTAGACTGACAAAGGCTACATAGTGAGACCCTGTCCCATAAAAACAAAAACAAAGCAAGCCTGCTTCTAGTGACTCCCAGGAAGCTCCTACAGGCTCCAGAGCCTGAAAAATCGCTGTACGCTGGGCTTTAATGCTCAAAACACAAGTCTCCGTGGAACATTGCAGATTCAAACTGATCAAGGTAGAAGGCACATAGGCAACTCTAGCGGAGCACCATGTGAAAAGAATGGCTCTCTACTCCTTCACCATCAAATGCCAAGTTGGAAAATTTAGCTGCCATCTTCAAGGCCTGTACAAAGGACCCAAGACCTACTCCAAAGAGATGATGTGACAGAAGAACAAGAGGGACCTTGTGCCCTGTAGTGTTGGGAAAGCCTTTGGAAATCTCCCAAAGTCTGCAGTTATTAAAAGGGCTGCTCCTCTCCTCCTCTGGTAGGCATGAAGGCAGAAAGAAGAGAGAGCTGGTTCTCACTGCCTAGTGGTATTGATGTCACCTCTGACATGGTGTCAATGGAGGCCACAAGGGGAGTCTACCTCTGCTTAACAGAAATGAGCCCCCCCCCCCCAACACTAAGAGTTGATGGAACAGGAATCTTTAACTTTTATGCCCACTTGGTAGGAGCTAGGAAGTGTTGGGCCCTATTTGGCCTTGGTTTGGGCCTTGAAGACAAACCTGAGCCTGGCTTGATTTTGAGACCTATCATTTTCTTCCGCTTGAGAATGACTCAGCATGACCTACTGACTGAATGAGACTGCCTCTGCTTAGCTACCACTGCTATAAATTTCTTATAGGCCCCGTGAGATCACCCCATACCGCTTGTCATCTCACACCACCCCATATGTCATCTCACCTCATTCTTCTATCCCCACCTCTTTGCCCTGTCTATATAAGCAAATTGCTGCCACATTAAAGCAAGTTCGTGCTTTGATAAGACTCCCAGCCCCTTGTGGTTTTTCTCGGATCACTGACACTCACCATTCTGCTCAGCCCCAGAGAAACCCAATGTATCTGGGCTTCTCTCTTCCCAGCTACCTGTCAGCAAAGAGCCAACAAGGAAGAGCCCCCCTTTCCTTACCAGAGAAGCTTCAAAACTTACAACTGAAAAAGTTTAAAGAATATTTTGAGTTTCACAATATAAATAATAATGTTCAATTAAAAAAGTCATTCATCTGAGGGAGATGGGGCAGGACACTAAGGAAAGCTGGAGGGAGTAGTGATGGACAGACATAATCAAATATTATGTAGAAGTGTGTGACATTTTCATATAATCAATAAAAATATTAAAAGTCATCTTGTAAGAAGATCTAGAAAAATATCAAATGTAATGAAAAAGGACAACCAGTTCATATTGACACAAATTTTAGACTTCTCCAACACAATAATAAAAGTGACTCAAGGAACAATTATCAACATTATGTAGTATGTGAAGAAATAGATGCCTCAATGAAATAGTATAAACAACGAAGTGCAAATTTAGGATTAAAAAAGGAAGGCATTAATATAATCCCCAGTAAATGTGATCAGCGGGGGGGAGGGGGTTAGGGGGGTAGAGGGGGGAGTGTGAGGACGAGAGAACCTCGAGCAGCAGAAATTGCTTAATTTAAACAACAGAGAGAAAAGTAGTCACAAAACTTGAACAGCACCTCAGGGATACAAGAGACTATTACTGCAGATCTACTGTTTGTGTCATTTGAGTTTCAGAAGGATGGGAAAGAGCATGGCTGACAGAGCACCTGAAGAAGTAATGGCTTAATGCCTCCAAAGTTGCCAAGAGATATAAACCCCCAGATTGAAAATGCTGAACAAATTCTAGGCAGGATGAAGCCATCTAAGTTGTGCCAGCACATACCAATATTAGCCTTCCGAAACGAAAGGCAAAAACAATCTTGAAAGCTAGAGGAAAAGCGACCGAGAGAAAATAGAGGACTAGTGCGTTTCTCGGCATAATAGTGCCAGAGGGAAGCGGCACAGAATTTTCTAGAGGCAGAAAGGAAAGACCTCCCACCCCCGATGCTGAATCCAGGGTGCATATTTTTCAGGAATAAAGAGAGATCATGATATTAATGGGTGAAGAAAATCTAAGAGAATTTATTGGCTAATATTACTTGTATAAAAATGATGATGGGAAACTCCTTTAAACAGAAAAGACAGGATAAAAGTAGGAACTAATAGCCTGTTTGTGAAAGATAGGGTCCATTGATCCCCTCCTCTATACATGACTGATTATTGATGGGTCCAAGCTCATGTAGGCCCAGTGGAAACAACTGCTGTGTCATGCCTAGAAGTAGCATCTCACAGTCCTTCTCTGCAGCATCCCTTTCTGCCCCCTCTTCTGCAGTGTTCCTGGAGCCTTGGAGGTGGTGGTGTAAATGTCCTCTTTAGGATGAGCACTCAACTCTCGTTCATTGCACGTTGAGCAGCTCTCTGCAGCCCTCATAGCTTACTGAGAGGAGGAATATTGTGTTTGGGGTTACACTAGCGTTTGTCTATGAGGATGATGGGGCATGGGAATTGTTGACATGTCTGTGTGTATGTGTGTGTCTGTGCATGTCTGTGTCTATATATCTGTGCATGCGTATGTCCAAGTATGTGTGTATGTATATATTTGTGTGTGTGTGTGTGTGTGTGTGTGTGTGTGTGTGTGTATGTCTATGTGGGTATGTATGTGTGTTTGTATGTGCATGTGTCTCTATGTGTATGTATGTCTATGCATGTGAATGTGTATGGCCATGCATGTGTATATGTGTAGGTTCATGAGAGTGAGTATGTCCACGTGGGTGTGCACGTGTATCTGTACATATGTCTTTGCTTGTGTGTGTGTGTGTGTGTGTGTCTGCGCGCACGTGCGCATGTGTATGTGTACATGTGTGAGATGCAAGACTTGGAGCAGGCTGGTCCAACCTGTGGCTGAAGATTGCTATGAATTAATTCTGGCCCCAAATAGTAAACTTATCTAAAACATGAATTTTTATGTGTTTATTGTTGGTAGCTTGATTATGTGGTTTGTGAGTGTGAACTTTGTAGATGACAACATCTTGCCACAGTGTCACACAAGCATGTGTATGCTTTTGTTGTTTCTACTCATGTATGGCTTCAGTCTCATAGCAGTGCACAACTTCCAGTTACCTTCCAGGCACAAGGAGTCAAACTGGCACTATAGTCATTATGTGTGTTCACAGTGAGCTGGTGTGTGAAAAATAGCAACAGCGAATAGCGTTAACCCAGCATTGCAGACAACAGGTGCTTAATGTTCTTTAGGTGACAGCTATGTCTTGTTGATGATCAATAAAATAATCACACACCAGCTGCACCTAGCCTTGTGGTTCAGACTCTGTGGGCAGTTGAGATGTGGAAGGTCCCAAATTCTGCTTTCTATTGACCTGTTAATTAATTTTCTTAATAAAGTAAACATAGTCTCTCGTCAATTATTTCTTTTTCAGTCCAAGCATGACTTCTACAAAGTCTCAAGAGAAAACAGAACCCATGTGATAGTGGACAGGATCCAAATTAAATCTCTATATTTATTGTTTTCTTCAGCTGTTGTGCTTAATTAACTTTCTGTGCACTGCCTGAACATTTCCAAAGTTACATATCTGTAGGCATAAATTATTCTCAACCTACTTTAATAAGGGTTCAACCTCCCTTCTAACCCACCACCTACCAGAGTTATTGGGAAAGAAAAGTTATTAGGACACAGGAGAAGTAGACCTGTTTAGAAATAGTTCTTTGGGGATGAGTGTACTCTTCATTGTCAGGATATCTGCAGTCCAGTCCTCCAGCAAAAACACCAACACGAATCAGCAGCGGCAGTTCAGTCCACTCAGCAGGCACCACGCAGGAATCAGCAAGGGCAGTCCAATCCAGAAGAAACTTCAAAGCTCACCAACCAGCCGGGTCCACTCGGAAACTACAAGAAGCCACAGGAACCTCAGGAGAAGTTTTTTGGTAAGTTTCTCTCTATGATTTCAAAAGCTCAACAATGCAACGTAAAGGGAACCAATATATGCATGCTATCATCAAAGAATAGTGAGGTGGAGCAGAGAGAACCAATGCTCCAGCTCCCACTGTCTGTGGGGTCATATTTATATTCCTTCTAAATATCACATGTCCTTTTGCATGTCTGCTCTAGCAAAACATCCTTTCACCTGTGTCTGCTTCAACAAAACATCTTTTCAGTGTCTACTTTATCAAAACATCCTTTCACTTGTGTGTCCCAACAAAACATCATTTGACAATAACTGACTTTCCAAAGAAACTGAAAGTTTCTACTTCACAGATCCTTAAAATGTCTATCAACATCTTAAGTGTCTTCCACGTTACATCTTCCTTATGGCTGCTTTAGGTTAGGGATATATTAACTTTGGGCTTTACTGGGCCACACTGGCCAAGGACTTGTCTTGAGCTACACATTAAGTATACAGTCATTAAAAGTAGGCAAGGACCTAAATTTCTCCAAAGATGGTATGTAAATGTAACAAACATTAAAATACCTAATGTCATATCACAGTTATTAGGCTGGATTGTATATGTTCTGCTAAGGGAGTGGCATGATTAGAAAGTGTGGCCCTGTTGGAGTAGGTGTGTCACTGTGGGTGTGGGCTATAAAACCCTCATCCTACCTGCCTGGGAGTCAGTCTTTCACTAGCAGCTTTCAAATGAAGATGTAGACCTCTGAGCTCTGCCTGCATCATGCCTGCATAGATGCTGCCCTGCTTCCACCTGGATGATGGACTGAACCTCTGCACCTGTAAGCCAGCTCAATTAAATGTTGTCCTTTATGAGACATACTTGTTCACAGCAGTAAAACCCTAACTAAGGAAGCTAACATCAAAAACTAACAAATATGGCCCAGGAAACAAGTTTTGGTGAGGATGTAGAAAAGTAGAAACATTGTCCCCTATTGGTAGGATTGTATAATGGTGATTTCACTATGGAAAATAATACATAGTTTCCCAAAACATTAAAAAAAGAATTATCATAAGATCTAGTAACTCTAATCCTGAGGTTCACTCAAGAGAATTTATCTATCTATCATCTATCTTTCTGTCTGTCTGTCTGTCTATCTATCTATCTATCTATCTATCTATCTATCTATGTTATATCTATCTGTCTATCTATCTATCTATCTATCTATCTATCTATCTATCTATCTATCTATCTATCTATCTATCTATCTATCTATCTATCTATCTATCTATCTATCTATCTATCTATCTATCTATGTTTGAGGGGTAGAGTGGGAGTGTGCCTGTGCATACTGAGGCAGGAGATCAATGACTAGTGTCTTTCTTGATCACTGTCCTTCTTTTTTCAGAGAGTTTCACACTGAACAGGGAACTCATTGATGTCACTAGACTAGGTGACCAACCAGCTTCAGGGATTTGTCCACCTTTGCTCTACCAGTGTACTGCTGTGCCTGACTTTTTACATGGCTCGCTGGGGATCCAAATTCAGTGCAAGGTAAGCACTTACCAACTCTGTCATCTCAGCCTCACTCAAGAGAATTTAAATTGGAGTCTCCAAGGTATTTATATTTATACTGTGTTCTTAGCAATATCACCCATAAGTGAGAAGTGGAAACAACCAAAATTCAACATATGATGAGTGAATAGACACATATGATTATATATATATATATATATACATATATATATATATAGAGAGAGAGAGAGACAGAGAGAGAGAGAGAGAGAGAGACAGAGAGACAGACAGACAGACACACAGACACACAGACACACAGACACACAGATACACACACACAGCATGCATACTCCTGCTTTAAGGAGGAGTAATGTTAACTAATGAAGACATTATAATAAATGAAATAAGCCATTTTTCCCAAAAGCAAATGCTGCATCATCCTACATACATGCAACACTTAAGCACAGTCAAATTCATAGCAGGTACTAGGGATTCATTTGTGTGTGGTGGGGTGGCAAAATGAGGAGCTTCTTAATGGATAGGATTGCAGTTTTGAGTGATGAAAAACTTCTGGAGACCGATTTTATGATCATGTGAATAAGCTTAATATTCTGAACTGTATATTCAAAACAGAATAAATGTCCTTGGCTCAGTGGCAGGAGTGTTTGTATGCTAATTAGATGATGGAGGATTGAGGAAATGCGATAGCGTTTCAGAGCAGCTGCTGATCACCAGCAAAGTCAAGCACAGGTCTGAAGTTACATCTTTTAGCCTTGCTCCACCTCTCAAGGGTGGAATGTGGTTCATTCACCAATGGGGATTATTTAATCAGTTGTGCTTGTATAATGAAACTTCCACTAAAGCTTGAAATACAGAGGCTGGGAGAGCTTTCGAGTCAGTGAACACATCTGTATATCAAAGTAGGGTCTCTGAAGAGGGTATAACATACTTCCTCATACCTTGCCCTCCTCTCTCTGCATCTCCTCAGCTTGATGGTTTCTGAGGATGTCACTGTTCATTCGAAAGCTGGAATGGCAAATGTGGCACACTCCAGAGATCTTCAAGTCACACTAGCAAATTATCTAACATAGGGAGGGGAGCGAATGAATTGGTGTAACCTTCAAATACAGTCTGCACTGAAGTCCTGGTATCCTGGTATCTTGGAGATCCCAGCCAGCTGTGGCTAGGTTCTGAAGTGGAGGCAATATCATGGGACTAAATCTTTAACTTTTAGTCGTGGGACTAATATCGTGTGGGGATACGTGATAATTTTGAGAGTTAGTGTTAAATTGAATTGAATTATAAGAAATCCAGTTGCTATCAGATAACTAGAGATTGGCTACCGAACAAAAGACACAGCACAGGCCACTGTAGCCATTGTCTCCACAGTGGAATGATAAGGGTGAACTGCAGAAGATTCAGGGGGACACATCTCAAGCCCTGAGTAGCAGCCCGGAGGAGACGAGCCGGTGGACCAGATGAGGTCCGTTTGGATTGTGGATGGGTATAAAGGCATGGCCACGGCAGCCTGCCTGCAGGTTCAGGGTGGCACTGGAGAGGTAGAAGAGTCCAGACTCACCCAAGGGTTTGGAAATGTGGATCCAAAATGTATTTTTCCATTATTTAAGGAAGGAAATGCCATCTGGGCCACTTTCTTTCTTTGACCCAAACTGACTTCTTTTTCCTCTTGGAATTGACAAAAGAACCAGGTGCCGATTGGATAGGAGGAAAGTCTATCATTGGCTGAAGACTAGGAGAGCGAGGTGACAGGCCCATCAATCAGCGTCTGGAAGTTTGGGGCAGTCACAGGATAGGAGAAATAAGAGGAGACAGACTCTGGGGGGGTGGGGGTGGGATATTTCATGACGTTTGGGACTAGCCAATGGTGAGTCACCTCCTTCCCTTCTTTTCACAGTGCTTTCCATGAGTCATGGCAAGTGTCAACTCTCAAGGCTCTGAAGGTTGTGTCCTTTAGTAGGCAGTGGGATTATACTGAGATTAGAGGTCGCCTGGAGGTTACTCTGTCAGGGGTTTCAGCTTTGCCTAACTAGCGTGCAACCTCCGCCATAAAAGCACTCTGCCCTCAAGACTCAACAGGTTGGTGGGGAAGGAATTCATCTGGGTCACCTTGGCAGTACACAGGTGACAGCCCTTAGGGAGCATATACTTGTGAGTTGTATGAGCAGGTCACATTTGACAAAACCACCCTGGCACTCTTGTCCTGTCTTTTCTGTAGGTTACCATCTGGTCTGGCTCCACTCAGCAAATAAGCAAATAGAACCTCTGTGAGCTGAGGTGGACCACTGACTGGTTCCAGTGTTTGAAAGTATAATTGCATATGCAGATGTACCTGGAACCAAAAGTGCTCCTGCCTTCTGTGCCTAGCACCTTCAGAATCTATTTCAAACACTTCCCCAGGTCAGTATTAAGAGATTGCAAACCCTGAAGTTGTTACTATTTTTTATTGTTTCAGCTTCTTCTTGGGGGTTTGGCTTTGAGTTTAGTCTGATGCTGTAGTTGGGAGTCCCGCCTGAAGGTAAAGGAAGGTTTTAAAAGTGGAGCAAGAGGAGAATTAATGTCCCTTGCAATGCAAAGGCCTCAGGTAATGTAACTATGGACACCTCGACAAAGGCAGAGTTACAATCGCTAGGCAGAGCAGGAGACTGTCTCTGCTGCATGAAAATCAGCAAGCCTTAGAGGCTCAAGGTCCTCAGAGGTGGCCAACTCCTCAAAAATCACCAACTGAATCTACAAGGTCACATTTTTCCTTATTCATATCCGAATTTTGACAGAAAACAATGCAACACTACCAAACGCTATCAGGCCTTATTTTTATATGGCTTTTGCTTGCATCTACCCTATAAATATACAAATCATATTTTAAACAATTATACAGATTAATTTTATATTTAATTAAATTAATTAGTATATTTAATTAGCATATATACATACATATGTGTACACACACACACACACACACACACACACATACATTCCAGAGAAAGAAAATCATTTGGGAAGAAGGAACAGTTAAAGGCTTTTTATAAGAAAAGAGCTCATGTGATTGTGGAGGCTTGGCAAGTCCCAGGAGCTGCAGAGAGTAATTAGAAAAGAGATGAAGGCCAGTTCAAGTCCAAACAGGAGAGCCTGGTGACCCAATTAGAGGACTGGAGAGTATAATATATATAAATATGTAATACATCTATTTATATATTATAATATATTTATATATTTAATTTTTATAATTATGAAAATAATCTTCTGTAATGTCTTTGAAAGTTCCCTGGGTCTACTCTAGTGTCTTGAGCTGAAGATACATAATTCAAGTTATTAACATACTGAGAAATACATTCTTCATGAACCCACAATGCCATATTCCATCAGCCATTCTGTCCCCCTGAGCCTTGATCTCAATAGGTCTTCAATTTCAGATGATCACATACATTTTACTCCTGGCTAGATGCGATGTAATGCCAGCTGGATGCCATTCAGTCTTCACTGTCTTCATGCCACCCACAGCTAAGTCTGTATTCTCACTCTCTTGAAGGCTTTGGTCCTAAAGCAACTACAGTCTATCATGGCTTAGTTTATTGAATGAAATTCTTAGCTACACTAAGCTAATTTAAGGAGGAAACATTTATTAAGAGCTGTGGATAGATGGTAGAATCAATCAGAGTGGTTTATTGCTTGGATTCCAAGATATTTGGTCAGCCATTATTCTTGAGGTTTCTGTGAAGGTCCTTTCCAAGATTAATGTTTAAATAAGCAAACTGAATAAAGCAGATTGGTTTCTGTAATGTATGCTAAAGTCCTATCAGTTAAAGCGCTGCGCATGCGCACGTGCGCAAACACACACACACACACACACACACACACACACACACACACAAAGATTTCTTTGCCTAGTAAAAATTCACACTGCCTGATTGTCCTCTAATTGGGTCACCAGGCTTTCCTGTTTGGACTTGAACTAGCCTTCATCTCTTTTCTAATTACTCTCTGCAGCTCCTGGGACTTGCCAAGCCTCCACAATCACATGAGCTCTTTTCTTATAAAAAGCCTTTATCTGTCCCTTCTTCCCAAATGGTTTTCGTTCTCTGGAGAATCCTAACTAATAGGAGTCTAGGCAGATCTTCCAATAACTGGAAATTGAACTGTGGCACTGGGCAACTGTAGAACTGCCGCCCCTGGCACAGGATGAAGTTCCCACCACAGCCTTGGTCTCTGCAGTATTGGAAAGTGTACCGCAATGTGTTATCTAGTCTGTGATTGCCGAATGGTTTCAGCTGAACAATGTGACCACAAAGGCAAAGGGTCCTCAGACACCACAAATGACCAATACAACTACTTATAGTTTAAAATGGTTATGAACATATGCTATCAAAGATATCTAAACCAATATTTAGGGAAAATGGTTTTCCCTTCTGCCCTACTTAAATCTAACCAGTTTTCCCATAGTCAACACCATTCGTTTTTAGTCTAAGTCATTTTCCATGAATCTGCAGATGCTTATGCAGACTATACATGCTATTCTGCTAGATGGTGCCTGTCAATCAGGGTGACCTGCAGAAGTGGGTGGGAGTTGATCTCAATTCTGACTTGGACCTTGATTCCTCCCTCTCTCTTGGTCTACTGGTGACTCTTCACTGGCTGAGTGGCCATGGAAGACTGTTGATGTGGCTGGCCCATAGAGGTTAGCCTTGTAGGAACAGGATGAGAGTGGACCTCGAGAGTGCAAAGGAAGATATCTACCCTAAAGATACCAGGAGATAAGGATGGGAACTTGCGGGTGATTGTGTTTTCTCACAGTCAGTTGCTCCTGTATGCTGTAGGAACATGCGTGGAGCAAATATGTCTGCATCATTATTCACTGCTGCTCACCACCAGTATAGGAAAGAGACCCATGGCTGAGACCCTGTAGGTACACTATTCTCCTCACCCTCTCCCAGTGCAGAACATCTTTTAGATATTAGCCACCTGCTCATACGTCCACCCCTCCGTGTCAAGCTTGTACCTCCCTGGGTGTATGAGAAGGCCCAGCTTTGTGTGGAAGGGTTTCGCTGGCCTCATTATTCTTTGCCATTATCAATGAGCAGAAGTGAACTCACACTTGTTTTCCTGGCTCAGGACACAGGAATAAACAAGCATCGGGAATATCTGTCTGACCCACACGTGTGGGTCAAGCATAGGCATATTTGGGAATCTAAAGTTTGTAAATTCCCACCATACCTTTTGCTATGGTTTGGATGAGTATTCCCCAACAGGACCACATCTGAAAGGCTTGCTCCCAGGGGATTGCAGATGGAGGTGGTGGGACATTCGACGGGTGAGACCTATGAGAAACCCCTCAGTTCCTAGGGGCCGTGCCCACAGTGTCATCTCTCTGCTTCCTGGATTTTGGTGCCTGTACTTTGTTTTGCTACATAGTCCAGCTCTGGTGTGGTGCTCTCTCCAGAGCTTCTTCTCATCTTCTACAGAACCACAGGCCACACAAGTCATTTCTCTTTCTCAGTTGGGTGTCTCTGGATTTCACTGTAGGGATGTGAAACTTCACACAAGTCATGCTCTGCTTGCCTCTCCTCATCCATTTGTGCCTGTGTGGACACACAGCCCTCACTCCCTAGTCTCACTCATTTGTTATTCATGTTTTAAGGATAAGCATCATTGAGAGCTCTTGACTCTTCCAGACTTGCTAAGATGCTTTTATCAAATGATCCCAGCAGCTGGAGACTCTGCATAATCTGCTTTTCTGGAATGGTCCACATTCAGCCATCGATACCTGAATAACTGCACTTTGTAGCTATTGTGCAAAAATTCTTGTGTCATATGCTCAGAGAGGGTCAATGTGGTGAGATAAGGATATGAGGTGGTAGCCAGGGCTAGCAGCCTTGAGATTGTTAGCGACTTTTTCTCAAGGACCTGGAAGGATTGACTTTCTGGTGGATCCCAGATCCACACAGGCACAAATGCATGAGGAGAGGCAAGCAGAACATGAAATGTGTGAAGTTTCACATCCCTACAGTGAAATCAAGAAAGGATTAATTTTCTGGTGGATCCCGGATAAACAACACTGGACATTGTTGAGAGCCAGGCTGACTCAAGGCTTTTCAGAGGACCTGGTGAAAGGACAAAAAGAATCTAGATTTATGTCTTTTCTAAGGAACAGACTCAGTAAAGTCCAGTCTGGGGCTGGCACCAGAAGTTAAGGTTCATGGGGACTTGGCTTTTCTTCCTGAAGAGACTGGAATTACAGTCCCAAGGTGGTTGTGTGCTGGGCCTTGAGATATCTTGTGTTCCCTTTGTTTACATGAGCCACTAGCTATGTAAGACCTTCTCATCCCAAACTTTTAAATCGTTTTTATCTTTTCATCCCCTGGCCATCCCACTTAGGACTGACCTGCTGGTCCAGTTCAGGAGATGGTCACTACTCTTGAGCTTGTATTTATAAAAAGTTATTTCACAGAGCCATTGCACCCATGAATTCACAAGGTAAAGCTGTCTTAGGGAAGTCGTCACAAAGCCCACCCCAGCTGAGAGTTATTGGCAGCTGGTGTCTGATTGGAAAGAAAAAGTAAGTTTTCTTCAGGAGTTTGGCCCCTGCTAAGTTGTACTAACTAGACTCAGTGGGTTATAAAGATAAACAAATAAGATGGCATGAAGTTGGGGGAAAATATGGAGGTGTGTGATGGGGAAATGAATGTTGGATTTGATCAAAATATATTGTATACATGTATGAAAATAAATAGATAGATAGATAAATAAATAAATAAGTAAATAAATAAATGAATAGGACATTTTCCAAGACCAAAAGATTATGTGACTTGCTATCAGATCTCACAATCTATTGATGATTTCCAGTCTGAGTAGGAGTCCGGTTTTCAGGAGGAAATAGCAAGAGAACTGACAAGTGGGACTGTGTGAAATGAAAAAGTTTCTGTACAGCAAAAGAAACAATTACCAGGTGAAGAGGCATCAAGCACAGCAGAGAGGCAGCGTGTTTATCTGACAGGTGATTGGTACCTAGAATACATCAAGTTTAACACCTATGGAGGAAGAAATTTAATCGATAAATGAGCAAATTAACTGACTTGATCATTTGTAAAAGAAAAAAAAGTACAAATTGTCAATCAACACAAAATATTGTTCAATATCCTCTCCACTAGGGAAATACAAATACAAAACTATATTGAGATTCCATCTCAACATGGCTCAAAGTCAAGAAAACACAAAAACAAAACATGTGGTGAGGGTGTATAGGGCAAGGAATCCTTATACACGGTTGATGGGAATGCAAATTAGTGCAGCCAGCATAAAAATCAGTACAGAGGCTCGTCCACAACCTGAAATTAGAACTACCATATGGTCCAGCCATATTCCTGGGTAGTTTAGAGACACCTACACAGCAATGCTCACTTGGTTCTTCATGGTCACCTGGCTTTGTACCCAGCCGAGGCATCTATCCTCAGATGAATGGAGAAAATGCAGAGCTTTATTATACCGTAAAGAAGCACGAGATTATGCCATCATAGGAAAATAGATGGAGGAAGGGGCTTAGTATTTGAAATAAGCCAGACTCAGGAAAGATGAGCACCACGCATCCTCTTCTTATAACTGGAGTCTAGGGTGAAAAACAAAGATGAAAGTTAAAGGGAGACTAGTAGGGAAGTAGAAGGGGTAGGGGGAGTTGTGGGGAGTAGAAATGGTCAAAGTATATCATGTGCACATATGAAAATGTCACAGTGAAATACAAATGTTGTGCAATTAGTATATGTTAATAAAAATGTAAAAAGTGAAAAGTATGATGGGTAAACTCTGTATGTGTGTATGCATGTGTGTGTACCTGTATATGCAGGTATATGCACATGTGTGTGTGTGTGCATGTGTGTAAGTGGAGACCAGAGAACAACCTCAATTGTCTTTCTTCCTTATGTCCTGTCCACTTCCTTCCTTCCTTCCTTCCTTCCTTCCTTCCTTCCTTCCTTCCTTCCTTCCTTCCTTCCTTCCTTCCTCCCTCTCTCCCTCTCTTCCTTCCTTAACTTTTTATTGATTCTTGGTTCATTTCCCATCATGAATCCTAACCCTACTTATCTCCTGGACCCTTTATATCTGCCCTCTACCCTTGCAACCACTCCCAGAAAGGAAAATTAAAAAAAACAAAGAAACCCACCTCTTCATGGAAGCTGCGGTGTGTCAGAGTGTTTCACACAGTACACCCTTCTGCCCACACGTCTTTACTTGCAAATGTTCATTGCAGTGAGTCACTGGTCTGGTTCGAGGCTGCTACACTATCCATACTGGATCCTTACTGGGACTTTTCTCTGATACCCTGTTGTTGCCCTAGGTCATAGAGATCCTGCAGTATTTGTTCTGCAGCACTGACCCTTTCAGGTGTTCCAGTAGTTCATACATGGGGAAAATGTTGGGGTGAGCCAACTCAAAGCCCTGGATCTGGACCTGGGTCATAGCAGAGTTGGACAACCCACCAACTTTCCTACACTCACACCACCATGGCCCTCTCTGACACTGCCCCATCTCAAGGGCAGGGCCAGCTCTCCTGATTTCATGCTCTTGGGGTGGCTCACCCATGCCTTCTCCTCCATGGCTAGTTCTACTATGCTACCAGATGAGGTACAGGGCAGGCTCTTGGTCTCCCAAGTGCTGTAGCCAACAAGGGGCAGGACCCACATTGTTTCTTAAGACAAGGCCTCTCATTATGTTCATGGGCTTGTTGATTATGCTAAGTTATGCTTGGCTGGCTGCTAGCCAGCCTCAGGGATCGGCTTGTCTCTCTCTTCCCAACATTAGGATGACAGCTGTGTACCACTTCACCTGGCTTTTAAAACTATATATCAATTGATTATGTGTATTGGGGGTGGGGTGGGGGAGAGGAGTGCATATGTGCAGGTCAGATACAACAGGAACTGGTTTTCTCCTTCCACCATGTGGGTTCCAGTGATCAAACTCAGGTTACCAGCAAACACCATTACTGCTGAGTCATCTTGCTGGCCCTATACTCTACACATATTTTGGGGAATCAAACCCAGGTCCCCAGGCTTCTGCAGGAAAGTGGAAAGGGACCTCTTGGGGGCAGACATATTAAGGAAGGGATGCTAGAAGACTTTAGGTAAAACAAAAATAGAAAGCTAGAGTACTGTTGTTGAACTGGTGTAAGCAGGAAGGGCCTTCAGAATATGGGGACAGTGAAGAGGGCTAATCCAAGGGAAGCAGATATGAAAATGTATAGGAAGCACAACATGACTTTTAAAACACAGAAGAAATGCAAAGTGGGAAATAGAAGGAACTAAAGGATTAAGCAGGGACTGGGGGAAAGAGGGGGTCAGTGAGTAGACTAACCAAAGCAAAGGAGGTATGAAAAAGCCCTGTAGTTTGCAAAACTAAAAACCCATTGCTTATAAGCGTGTAACCCCTTGTTTATAACACACACACATAAACATACACATACACGCACACATATACACACACACAAAGAGAGAGAGAGAGAGAGAGGTAAATCACTTTATGTCACTCCCAGAAAGCATGAGTTACTAAATGAAAATCACTATTCAAGGTGAGGTCAACCTCTCCATGAATCTTAGGTCAGGGAGGCCCCAAAGATCTCCAAAACAGTACAGACTATTGCTATAGCCCTTGGTTGTCCACCATAACTGTATGTAAGACCCTCCATCACTCGCCGGCTACAGGACACTCTTAAACCAGTTAGGACACACTCTCCCAGCTGGATCTATTTCATAGTACCAGAAGGTGCTATGCAAGCCGCTGAGGGAAAGGACGTCAGTAATCTTGCCCATTAGCCTATCCTGCAAGATACACCTACGGTACAATTTTGGTGTGATTGTTAGGGGGCAGTAACTACTTTCTAATTGTATTTGAGGCCCACTCCACAGCAGAGAATCAACTGCCCATGTCTGGGAAATCATAGGCCCTGGGATAGAACCTGGCTATTGTTATTTTGCTAAAAGGTATATGTTTACAATCGTAGACCTGGCCTTCTTTCAACTTTAGTCAGACATGCATCTTTACAGAGACTGAATACCTAAGCCCTCAGTGGGGCATCTGTGTAACTCCCCTCTACCGTCCTGAGCTCAGGGAAGCAGCGCAAGAGCTGGAAGGTAGGAAGGAATGCTGGGCGATGCTGTCTTTTGACTACGACACAGCTATTGTTCATGAACTCACGACATCCTGGGCTATTGGCATAAGACCTACACTAGATCAAGCCAGCCACACTTCCTGCATCGATGTGATAGATATCTCCACGTCCCACCCCTTCCTGTACAACTATTGGCAGTTGATATTTGCCGAGGGAGCAGAGAATCATTCCTTTAAAGGAAGATTTCTTTATTATTTTTATTTTTGTGTATGTGCCTTCATGAGCTTACATGCACTATGCTTGTGCATGTGCCTGTGGAGATCATGGGATAGCAATTCCTCTGTATGGAAATAACGGGTGGTGAACTGCCTGATGCGGGTACTGAGAACTGAACCTAGGTCCTCTGCAAGAGTCATCAGTGCTTTTAACTGGCGAGCCACTGCTTTAGTCAGGGAAATCATTTTATATGGAGGGTGGGGCTGCTGGTAGAATTCCCATTCTCCAGAGGATGGCTCCTGGGCATATTCCATCAGCATCAACTGTTCTTGGTGGAAGACATGTATGTACATGTGTATGCCATGAAGTTGAGAGGAGTATATACTAGAGGTGACATGCAGGAGCTGGAGAGAAACGGCAGGCAGATATGATTGCATTTCATTGTAAACATGTATGAAATCCTCAAGAATAAAGAAAAGATTTAAAAGCTATTCTTTTATCCACCTCAAAACAGGAAAATTAATTAAGAAAGATTCTTAAGACAGGATTTAAAAAAAAAAAAGGCCGTTGTGGTGTGGGAGAAGTTTTGTGGTGGCTTCCTTTTAGGTACAAAGTGGCAGTGGTTAGCTTTCACTGGAGTCACCTCCCAGTGAGGGTAGATGATCTGCAACATGGACGCATGATGTCGTAGTGTTTTAACTATCAGCCTGGCACAGCCTAGAATCACATAGAAAAGGAACCTCAATGGAGAGATGGCCCAGATCAGATTGGCCATAAGGGGTTGCCTTGATTGTTGTAGGAGGGCCTGGCTCACTGTGGGTGGTACCATTCCTTAGATAGATGGTCGTAGGCTGTGTGAGAAAACTAGTTATGAATGAGCCAAGGCATGAGTCAGTTAGCAGCATTCCTCCATGTTTTCTGCTTCGAGTCCTGCCCTGACTTCTCTGAGTTATGGGCGGTAACCTATAAGCTGAAATAAACCCTGTCTTCCCCTAAGTTAATTTGGTCAGAGTGTTTTATCACAGCCAGAGAGTGAAACGAAAACTCAGGAAAAGCAATGCTCCTGGTCACTAAAGATTCAGCTCCACTCCAGTGATGGTTGCAGACCTTTAGTCAAACTGACATAGCACATGTGACAGATTCTGTCCCTGAAAGTTGGGTCAATTAGTCTCAAATTGGTCCTTATCTGTGGTGCTTGGAGCTGATGGGCAGTTCTCAGGTTCTCAGAGTTCATGGTTGTGGAGGGACTTAGAGGGAGGCAAGCTGTCAGTTAGCATCTATGTGTTCCCCCTTACTCTCAGAGTACCGGGAAGATGAGGCCAGACCCCTCATGGCCCTCCACTCCCCTCCATGGCAGCTCTTCCTGGTTTTCCCATCTGCCCCTGGGCTTCTCCCAGGAGCAGCATAGCAGCTTAGCTCTGATCCTTCACTATGACTCTGCTTAGGAGCAACAGAGGTTCCCCTGAGAGCTCTCAGAAGGGACTCAATTCAGAACATGAAAAAGACCAACCAGGTTCCTGTTCAATACCAAACCATTCCCAACTTAGAGACTGCTGATGGTCATACCTCCCCTTTAAAAAACAAAAAGGGGAAATGTGGGGATGGGGAGCCACGGGACCAGGAGGAACAGGCCTGGAACAAGAGGTTGAGGCATGTCCAAACCCCAGAAATCTTGTCCTGAGATCCTCAGGGGTAGGCTCATTCCCCTCCCCTGTCCCAGGCCTGCATGCCCTGGCACACACAGCCCTTCCTCCCCACCTCGTCTCACTAGAGGAGGTCACATAGCTGATAGACAGGTTTAACGTCCTTTCTCCTTATAAGGTCATGTCCAGCAGCACCTGGAGTTCCTCTTCATGCAAATGCATCCCCAGCACTGTGTATCTGGCCAATGGTGTATACTCACTCCAATAGCTCCTACTCACCCCCAACAGTTTAAATAGCCTTTGCTTCCCCCTATAAATGGAAGCAGTTCTCTGAAGCTGTTCCTGGGTGTGTGTCACTTACTGACAACCAAGATCCTGCCTGCACCCACCTGCCCTCCCTCCAGCTCAGCCCAGTGCAGAACAGGCCTGGCTACTCCTGAGGAAGAGAAGCAGAAACAGGAGCAGTAGCTGGCACCTAGGGCCCCACAATCCTCCACCAAGGCCGTCTCATTGGAAATGGGATCATCAGTAGCTCCAACTCAATTACTGGTTAGTACTGATTTAATTCTGTATTTCCCAAAGTCTCTTCTATGACATGGTTTCATTTGTCTCTGAAATAGCCACAGGGCATTTCACATTCATTTCTTCACTTTTCTGCTTTTCCTTATGTTCCACAATAAAAAGGTAAAATAATACATATACAACTTGAGCAGGATGGTAGCTCTTATTCCTTTTTTTTTTTTTTTTTTTTTTTAAACAGATGGGGAAATGGGCACAGAGGATGTGAGACCTGACTGATCAGAGAAAATACATAGAGTTGTACAAATTTTTACTGTACAAGGAAGCCAGCGGAGAAAGGAGTGGAAATGATACAGGTGGGGTTATGTGCACCTGCCTTCCACCAGCTGTATCTGCCTGGAGGAAGGGGTATCCTTTCCTGCTTTACCTAAGGAGTCCTTAGGACTGAGAGAAGTGCCAGTAGCATCACTGGGCACAGAGGCTTCGTCTCCAAACTCTTGGAAGTGATCAACATATTCATCTCCCCGCCTTCTGCCTCTACTCACCTTAACTGACCTGCCCTGGGCCTGCTTCTCTGTGTCTCCCTCTGTCCTAAACCCAATGGTGCCAGGAGAGAATGAAACACTAAGATAGGGGGAGATAAGATGGAAGCAGAAACCTTCCCCAAAAGACAGCAAGGCATGCAAATAGAGGAAGGGCTTGGTGAAGTCATTGCTTGTTTCTGTGGGGACAGTGGCCACCCCAGTGCCTGACATCTGCCAGCTGCAGTCCTAGGGTCTCTCTCTCCTCTCTCTCTCTCTCTCTCTCTCTCTCTCTCTCTCTCTCTCTCTCTCTCTCTCTCCATTTGCTCACTTCTTCTTGTGTTTTTCTGTAGTCATTTTAAGAATGTTTGTTTATTTATTCACTTTACATCCTGACTGTTGCCCCTTCCTCTCCCCTCACAAGTCCCTCCCCACTTTCTCTCTCCCCTTCTCCTGTGAGAGGGTGGAGGCCCCCCTGGCTACTCTCCTACCATAGCACATCAAGTCTCTGCAGGGCTGGGTGCATCATCTCCCACTGAAGTCAGACAAGTCAGCTCAGTTAGGGGAACATATTCCACAGATAGGCAAGAGCTTTAGGGACAGCCCCTGCTCATTGTAGGGTCTACATGAAGACCAATCTGGACATCTGCTACTATGTGCAGGGGGCCTAGGTCCAGCCCGTTTATGCTCTTCAGTTGGGGGTTCAGCCTCTGAGAACCTCCAAGGATCCAGGTTAGTTGACTCTACAATCCTTTTTTGCTCTGCTATGGCAAAGCTTCTGACCTGCCTACAACTTCCCTTTCTCTGTGTGCCTTCCCTTCCTTACCCTCTCATCTCCTGTACCTGGACAGATAGCAGTAGGTCAGGATGGGGGAAGGGATAGTAGGGGTGATGGAAGGGGTGGCTTTCCTGTGGTCCCAGCATCTCTGAACATCAACAAGAAGCTCTGGGCTCCCAGAAAAAGCCAGTAGATGAGGAAGGTGGGGCTCCCACCCTCAGCAAATTCCATGTCACCAGTGCAGCGCTGACCCCAATGTGTGCATTGTTAATTTCTGAAGCCTAGAATCTATATACTGTTATACCCATCTTCAGTGAGTCTTCCCTCTGCCAGCATCTGCCATCTGGGACAGGTGGGTTCCTCTGGGGAAAAAAACTAAAGGGGATACTGCCTTCTCTCTGTCACCACCTGGTTGCTGAGGACTAGATAATAGACCTTGAATGAATGAGATTATTGGACTGGAGGCCATACACACGGGAGATGACAGCACATCTCTTCCAGTGGGTGCTGGCCTTGAGGTGGCTTTTACTAAGAAGCTTGATCCATTTTCTGGGACCACAAGGTAGCTAAAATCAAGATGAAAGCCAGGCAACTGCTTTTGTATCGGTGCCCCTGGCAGTCTTAGTTGGGATTTTTATTGGTCTGATAAGACACCATGACAAAAAGCAACTTGGAATTCACCAGGAAGAGCAGTCAGGGCAAGAACCCAAGGCAGGAGCAGATGCACAGGCCATGGAGGAGCACTGCTCATTGACTTGCTCCTCATTGCTTGCCCAGCCTGCTTTCTTATAGCATGCAGGACCACCAGTGCAAGGCAACACTCCCACACATTGACCCAGGCTTCTCACATCAATCATTAATCAAGAAAATGACCCACAGGCTTGCCCTCAAGACAATTTAGTGGGGGCATTTCCTCAATTGAGCGTCCTTCTTCCTAGGTGACCGTAGCTCATGTCGAGCTCACACCAGGACACTGGCTTTAGGTCAGACTGCTGCTTGACTGCCTAGAGCTGAGGAATGTCTGCTTAAAACCCAGGGATGCCTACCTATTTCACCCCCTTGCAATGCTGAAGGCATAATGAGAAGAGGAACTGGGATCTTTTTGTCAGTCCTACATCATCCTACTCCAGGCCACAGAAGCCTCTGAAAGCCTTCAGTCATTGTCCCAAACCTGAAGTCACCTTGGGTGATAGGATGAGCAAAGCTCTGCAAATAGTTGACCCTCCCCAGAACAGAACAGATTATCCCCACAAGCAGTGAAGATTTCTCAGGCCTCCTTGCAGAAGCAGAACTGAGTGAGTGATCAACCAGAGTACATCTTGACCAATACTACCTAGTTGTTCTTCTCAAGTACTCTGTGATCTGCAAGGGACAACCCTCTGTGGGACAGACTGTTTCCTAGCTGTCAGCCTGGACAAACTACTGTCATGCCTTCTGGTCCATCCAACTGCACACGTGAAGCCTACAACATACAGGGCTCTCCTTCTGCATGCGGTATCTGTTTCTCTAGTCTCTTTACTTTCTATAGACAGAGTTTCCCCAACCTGCCATTCCTGGGGACTCTAGGCTTTTGCATTCATTCATAAGGCTTCTTGCTCCCACAACTTAACTCCTGTAGGCAGTGATCTCTAACAGCGCAATGAGGCACCGCCAAAGACCCAGTGAACTCAGTCCAGGGATCCAATTCCTCTTCTTACTCCTGGCGTGCTTTGAGGAGGTCTCCTCCAGAGATAGGACACTTAGAGCTTGTGGGACACCCTCACTGAGTTAGGGAAAGAAGGGAGCTCCCACGCCCTTTCTTAGAACCCCAATACAAATTATTAGGATCTTAGAACTCAAGTGTGCCAAGTTACACCAGACAGTACCAGCCTACACTGAACTGCTCAGAGGGTTGAAATTACATGACTGTCCCAAGCCATGTGTGTAGAGCAAAAGGCACAGCAAGACTTGGCTCTCTTTCTTCTGGTCAGAACATTCTAGAAAAGGCCTTTCTTCACAGGTGTTCCCTGATTCTTCCTCTGCTTCCCCCTCCTCAGACTCACAGAAAGTAAGATCACTTGGTCCAGTATGCAATTGGACTGTTAACACGTTAAGCAAAGAATAATGGAGACAGTGATTTGCACAAGGAAGAGATTCTCTGGCCACCTTCCATCTTCTCCTGTCCCATTCCTCCTGGTGTTTGCTGGGTCTGCTGCTGTTGCTCCTGCTTCCATACAGTATCATGTTCTCTTCTGGATGCTTCTTCCGACTCATTCAGCCTCCCAGTGGCCTGGAGATTTTGAGGCTGGAAGCTGTCGCTCTTCTTTTTCGGTCTCATTAAAGGTTCAAAAGTTTAATAATTGATTTTAGAGACACAGATTCAGAGATGGAGAACCCTACTAGAAGAACTCAAATCTTTCTCATCCCGTGAGGCCGAGGAGAGTGCTCGCCCTCGGGTTTTGTTAAGGCTTTTGCTCCACTTGTGTTACTCACAAGTTAAACATGTTCAGGTGTGTTGGGGGTTCCGCTCTTCTGGGAATCACATGAGCTGTTATCTTAGATTGGGGTCTTCAGTGTGTAAGAGGACCACATTTTGTTTAGGTGTTAACATTAATGCTTTTTAATAAGAGATGGGAGAAGGCTTTCATTGAAGAGAGATTTTTTTTTTCAGTGAAGGAACTTAAAATTCTGAACATTTCCATATGAAATTCAGCTGCAGCATATCTGGATATAAATAATACAGTGAAATTTTCATGTCGTTAAGCATCACAGGAGTCCGACAACTTCTGCAAGGATTTGCATTTAATTCGTTTTTGTTTTTTTTTTAAATGTGTTAACTAAAAATAAAGTAATTTCAGGCATATGGAGTAACTAAGACAGTACGGAAATTTGCAATGGAAAAATGTTTAACTCAGTAACTGTGTCTTGAAAAATCCCCAAGATTAACTTATAGGAAAAGGTCACCCAGGATGTAGGAGAGAGAAGACCTCCGGGACTTTGGTTTGACTTTCAGATACATCCCATTCTGTTTGATTGGCCCCATTGTAGGTCCGGTTCTCCTTTCCTTTAGACAAGGTTAGAGAACCATCCCTGCAGCTAGAGATACCAGAAGTGTGGAGACAGGAAACAGAAGGGAAGGGGCAGATGGGAGACAGGAAGACCTGTGCCCTTTCCCCCACTTTCCCCATCAGTCACTAGGGTTGCATCTCTCTTTGGGATGGTGCACTGAGCAGGCATCTAATCCAACAGTATCTTATTGTTTTAGTTGGCTTAGCTACCATTACACAGCAGTGTTAACTTAAACAATGAAAATGTGTTTTCTTCCAGCTCTGGAGGCTGGAAAGTTGGTCTAAGTGCTGGAAGGTTCAGTGTCTATAGAGTATATGTTTCCCAGCTCAAGGATGGAAAGTCTTCACTGTGTCCTCAAGTGAAGAAAAGGGATGCTAGTATTGTGGCATCACCTTTAAAAGTCACTACATTGTCCATAAATGGGTGGTATTCACCCCTAAAATCCCAGCACTTGGGACGTGGAAGTGGGAGAATCAGGAGTTCAAGGCTATCCTTAGCAGCATAATGAGTCCAGCCTGGGATATGTAAGACTCTACCACAAAGGAGAACAAAAGACTCTGATCTGAATCTTACATGGTCATCTTCCCAAGGCTCCTCTTCTGAATTCCATCACTCAGGGAACCAACCACAGCAGAATGCCTCAGTTCTTTTGAAAGCAGGCCCAAGAGTTGGATTCTGGGTCATATGATAACTTCCCTCCACACTTTAAGGAACCACTATTTTGTTTCTCATTTAACAGATGAGGGAATGGAGGCTTAGGCAGTTTAGTCAATTTGGAAATGCAGCTAACAACAGAGCTGGGACCCATGCCCATAACACCGAGTCTGGTGATCTTCAGCGATGCCTGTTTATGTGTAGGGGCACATGTGTCCTATGGCATGTGTGTGGAGGTCAGTGATTCAGCTGCAAGAGCTGGCTCTTTCCTTGCACTGTGTGAGTACCATAGACTGAGTGAGCTTGGCAGACCCGGCCAGTCTTTACCTGCTAACCGGCCTCATCATTCCAAGGTAGCCATTTGGAGAAGAGGTTTGGCTTAGTTCTCGAAAAACAGGATGCTGTCTTTTTTGTTGAGGGTAGAAAGGAGATTTGGCATGGACTTAAGCCTTGGAAGTGTGAAAGAGCACTTTTTGTGTTCACATAGTGAGTGCAGTTAAGGACACCTAACAGACATGTAACACTATCTTTATCTTTTTTGTAACTCAAAATTAACAGAAGAGGTAAAAAGAGCCAGACTCCAAAAAAAGAAAAATCACAATTGAAAAGACAAACATTAAAAGAGAGAGAGAGAGAGAGAGAGAGAGAGAGAGAGAGAGAGAGAGAGAGAGAGAGAGAGAGAGAGAGAGAGAGAGAGAGAGAGAGAGAAACATGCAGAGAAAAATGTTTGCAGCTACAAGACATCGAGTCAATAAACTTGTGGTAAAAAGAACTCTTAAAAATGACTATTGAAACCTTTGAGCTAGACTAGATAGTAGACGGGCAAGGGACACAAACAGATCACACACAAAGAAAGAAACAGAAAGGGGAGAAATGTCCAACTTCCGGGTCAATGTGAGATGTACAAATTTAAAACAACCAAGAAAGCATCCTTCAGGCTAGCAACTGTTTCCCAGAGTAACAGTTGACTCTGGGCAAGACTGGACTGAAAGATGTCTTTAGGACATTCAAATCTCAGACGCCAAATGCTTCTGTAATTTCACCTAGTGTTCAAATGTCTAAGACTATGGAGGACATTTCTCCCATCTGAGTACTAACCAGACCCAATCCTGCTTAGCTTCTGAGATCAGGTGCATTCAGGGTGATATGGCCATGGATAACACTTCTTATCCCAACCACAACACTTAACCTAAACTCCAGAGTTCCCTACACGGTAACCCCAAACCTCACTTCTGCACATGCCCATTCTGTTATGTCTCACCTCCATCTCAATACCTGGCAAGCCTTAACCCATTTCTTTTTCCTTTAAGAGATCATCGTATGTCTTAAAGAGAGATCTCAAACTCTCCAGGTAGCTAAAGATGACCTTGATCTTCTGAATCCTCTGCTTCCACATTCCAAGTGCTGGGATTATTGGTGTATATCACCAAGCCTGACTCTGCAGTGCTGGGATGCATTCCAGGGCTTTGTGTGTGCTAGACAAGCTCTCAGCTAACTGAACTCTACCCCTGCCTTGCCTTTCAACTCTCTTTTCAAAGACAAGTCCAAATATCTCTTCCATAAGAAAGCCTCCATTAATGATCCTCAAACAGAGATTGGCCATTCTTCCCTTTGATACTCAAAGGAGTTGTGTTTGCTCTCCGAGGTCTTGTCTGCTAAATGGATAGAACTAGAAAAGGGCACACTGAGTGAGGTAACCCAGACCTAGAAAGACAAACGTTCATGTTCTCACTCATCAGAGATTTCTAACTTCAAATCTTCACATGTGAGTATATATCCTGGAGCAACCTCAGAAACCAGGAAAGTAAAAAGGGACAAGTGGGGGTGGGGTGGTAGAAAAGGGAGTAAGAAGGTCCACATAATTATCTAACTGGGGGCTCCATGGGAAGGAGAGCAATAAATAGAGGAGAAAGAAGGATGTACATTTAGGAATGTAATATGGTTATGAAGAGAGAGAGAGAGAGAGAGAGAGAGAGAGAGAGAGAGAGAGAGAGAGAGAGAGAGAGAGAATTGTTGGCTCCATGTTAGCCATGTTTGGACCGGTTAGAGAACTCTTATGCATCCCACCATAGTCTCAAACTCTCTAGGTAGCTAAGGATGATATTGAACTGCTGATCCTCCTGTTTCCATATTACAAGTGCTAGAATTATCTACCACCTTGCCATTCAAAGATCCTTTCAACAAGAGGAAAACCATGCCTTGTACTGAAAGCTTAGCCAAATACCCAGGGCTAGTGATGTCATAGATCTTGCAGGAGAGCCCACAAGTGCTACTTTACTAAACAAGTAGAGTCCCTAATTACTCTCTAAATATTTGTTCTTATACCAGCAGACAAGTGTAGTTCTTACCCCACATTCATGAATGTGGAGCATTGGGCTACAGAACTGGGGAGGAAAAGCAGCTGCTTGCAGTTAAAACCCAAGAGAGGGAGAGGGGGAGGGGGAGGGGGAGGAAGCTGGCCAGGAACACTTTGGAGAGAGAGAAAGTAAAAAGCCAAGTTTTTGAACTCGATCACTCACTCACTTGAGAAACTTGGAGATCTCCTGTAGGTCTCTGTGTGAAGTGTTCTTCAGCTGGTTCTGTCTCACGTGGATGGCGAAACCATCTCTCTGCTACCAGTTGTTGGGAACTAAAAAGGGGGCCCTGGGGAAGAGGGGGTCTGGAAAAGACCCACGCCCCGCCAGAGTTTTCCCTATTCTCTGGTCTGTCAGGCATAGGAGAGCTGCCATACACTTTCCACTTATCCCTGGGTGGGCATTTCTCTATCCCACTCTTCACGGGGTGGCCAAGGGGCAGCCCTACCTGGGATTCCTGGAGCTACCTTGCTAAAGCCCTGGGGTTATAGGAGAGAGAGATGAGGGAAGAGGTTCCCAACACCTTCGAGAGTGAGTGCAGGGGATCTTGACTGGAGCACAGGAAGGCCTTCTAATGGGAGATTAGAAATGGCTCATTAGGAGAAAGCCTGTCCCATCCTCCAAGCACAGTGGGCCTTGATAAGCAGAAACATTCTATGATTTTAGAGCTTTATTGTAGAAAGGCAGGGGGAAAGAGAGGAGAGAAGAGAGAGGGGGAAAGGCTAGAGAGTAAGAGGGAGAGAGGAGAGGACAAAGAGAGGAGAAGAGAAGACAAAGAGAGAGGAGAGAGGAGTGAGAGAAGTGAGAGGTAAGAGGACAAAGGAGTGAGAGCTAAGAGAGTGAGGTCAGGTTGAACAGCCCCTTTTATGGTTTTCACTGTTGCTAGATAAGTGGAGAGGAGTTTAGCCTGAAGGTCAGAAACTTGGGCTATTGCCTATGTGACTACTGACCATGCTTCTCTTGTGGGGGCTGTGGGCGGTAACTTAGGCAGGAGCCAGCATTCCAGGGGCATGAGGGAAAGCCTACCATGTCATGAAGGTGAATTATGACTTTGGGGTTCAGACCTCAGCTCAACTGGAGACCAGTCTGTAGCCCAATGTTCCACACATGAAACTTCTCTTTGCAACAAACAGAGACCATTCAATTCACAATACCACAACCAATCAAAATGCAAAGTTGTGGAGCCCAGTCCCTACGGATACATCTCCGAAACTGCTCTGAACCTCGGACTCAGAAAACATTGTGGAAGAGGTGGCTGGAAGGCTGGAAGAGCCAGAGGGTCTGGGAGGTTTTTTGTGAGACTGCGTCTCCTAGTAATTTCAGAAGCTACACCCATAGAGTGTCATAGGCATGTCGCCCAAACATGAGCCGAGCAAGGACGACAATAGAAATCCTGAGGTGGATGGGAATGTCCTATCAGGCCCCAACCTTAGACAAATAACTGCAGGCAACTGAGGAAGGCTGAGAGAGGGAGACATACTCTTCTCTAGAGAAGGAACAAAATGATATAATCTCAAAAAAAACCAAAACAAAATAAAAAAACCAAAACAAAAGAAGATCTGGAGGCTGAGGGTAAGAGAGCTGTAGTCCTGATACTCACCATTGGTCTTGTTATTGTTTTGAGATGTGTTTTTACTATTTCATGTTCTAGACTGGGAATTCCTCACAAGAACTAGTGTCCTGTTCATCTTTGAAAATTCCAGGCTGGGTGTAGGTCAGGAGCACCCTGGCATTATTGGTGAGGTAGAGACCAAATGTGTTCCAGCACAGGAGACCTTTCCCTCCTCCATGGAAAATTGAGACAGTGTGGACAGAAGTGTAAGGGATTCATGTTAGGCAATAGGTGGAACCATCGACCAGAGATGACAGGCAGAAGAGAGAAGTGAACCCAAAGGCACAGGCACTTCAAGAACCCAAGGGTTCTCTTGAGAAGCTTGGCTTCCATGTTGGACCAACCACTGTCCCCACTGGCCTTAAGTCACATGTGTTACTGTTTATAGCCCAGACCTGCTGTAGGATTGAGGTATGCATTCTGCCGGCTGTAGGAAATGAATCTACCCATGGCTCCCGCTGAGGAATTTCCCTCTGCCCAAGGAAGCCACCTCATTTAAGTACACACCTCTTCTCAAGAAAATTCCCTATCCAGTGATTTGCCAATAAGGGGAAAAACAAGTCTGGCCCCATTATCTCTAGGTTGGACAACTAATGCTCTGTCCAACATCCAGGGTATCATATGGGTCAACTGGGCCCATTTTTCTTTTCTTTTCTTGTATCTGCAATAACACTTAGATTTGCCCCCTGCCCATTCCCAGCTCCTCTCTCAAACAGGTTCCTACCTTAATCTCTCAGTAGTTCCTGGGTGCACATCTCCATCTCAGAGTGTTTCCAGAGAACTGAAACAGATGAATGACATCCCCATGCCTGCCTATGTTTCTAGCCCAGTGCTTTTTTTCTAGACAGGAAGACCCTTGCTGTACACAGCCACCACAGTGAACTCCACAGACCTGTGAAAATCCATCCACTGATCTGAACTTTTGTTGGTGGCCTCAAAGTCACTCACCAATCAATCATCTTCTGCTTTTTATTTGTGACTTGAGTAATAGTTTGGAAGCTGATAGCAATTTCCAGGGTGCCACATGTATATTTGGGTGTCTTGATAAAGTATCTCACTATTACAGGGCAGGCAGTCCTTTCTGAGAAGCATTATTCTGGTGTGTCTGGGCACATGTGCAGAGCTGCACACATATGTGTAGGTTACAGGACAGTTTTGTGGTGTCCGTTCTGCTCTCCCACCTGTATGTCTGTCCCACGGGTCAAACTCAGCCTACCAGGCCTCTTATCCTGAGCCATCTTGCCAGCCCTTAACTGACTTAAAAGAACATTTGAGAACCACTAAGCTGGACCAGCAGGTACAAAAATTGTCCTGGAAGTTGAGACACCTGAGTTCTACAGAGCAGAAGGAAAGAATCAACTCCCCAGAGTGGTCCTCTGACTCCACACATGTGCCATGGTATGTCCAATCCTCCTTCATACACTCAGCTCCATCACACATACAATTACTTTTTTAAATGAACATTTGAACTCTCAGTGCCTCTGTGGTGATGCACACAGGCATGTAACTCCAGCACTCAGCAAACAAATGTAGGAAGGTCTTGAACTCAAGACCAGCTTAAGTTACATAGTGAGACTGTGTAAAACCAAAACAATGTCTAAGATATATCACAACCTTTAGAGAAAAATGACTGTTAAGAAGTGTTTCTATTCTTAGTTGAGCTGGGGAGATAAAAGTCTGTTTATTTCAGATCAGTGAGAAGCTGCAGTTTGAGAGAAGCAGGTTAAGTATGCTGAAGATATATTTTAAAGATTTATTTACCATATATATATATATATATATATATATATATATATATATATATATATATATATGTGTGTGTGTGTGTGTGTGTGTGTGTGTGTTTTGTCTTCATGTATATATAATGCTATAATACTATATTCTAATATGCTATATTGGAATACTAATTCTAATACTATATACTAATTCTATATATATTATATGCTATAAATGTTCTTGGTGTCCAAGGAGTTTAGAAGGTATTGGATTCCCTGGAACTGGTGTTAAGGATGGCTGTGAGCCACCATGTTGTTGCTGGGAACCCGGTCCAGGTCCTCTGCAGGCCCAAGCACTCTTAACTTCTGAGGCGTCTCTCCAGCCCCACAGGCCAGGGTTGCAGTTGCTCATTTGCAGCAGTGAAGGCTGAAATGGTCAAGTGTACAACACTGAGGAGTTTGCCCCCAGTGGTTCCTTCCTGGCAAGCCCATGCCTTGCTTTGAGGAGGTGTGTGTGTCTGTGGTGCCCACCGGGAGGTGAGCATAACCTACAGAAAGGGCCCTGAAGCTTCCCTAGAAGGTGAGGGCTTCCTAACCTTCTTCTTTAGAGTCTCATGCTGGTCTATTGTCTCCAGCACATCCTGGGCCATTGCCTCTTGGTCTCAACACAACACCTTCTCTCTAGCATCTTCTTCACCTTCTACGTCTTTACACACACACCTCTTCACATTGTAGAACGTTTTCCAGGTTCCTCAACTTATTATTTTATGGATTTGTTTTTTTTAGCTTATGGATTCACTCCTCAGGCAGACATTGTAATCAAGTCAAGACTGACTGTTAGATGTCCTGACTGCCCTCTACGCAGCTACACACGATATGCTGTGCCTTTAAGTCAAGGAGGGCAACCTTAGATCTCTTCCACACTGCAGAAGAGTTGCCATTTTGCCAAGTCCTCTAAGAATTAGATGTAGATTCCAGCTCACCTTGCCAACTAATACAGCATAAGATCTTACCAAAAAAGCCACATTTTTTTTCATTCTGGTAGAGAGTCACACAGACATTTAAAAGTGCTTAGAAACTGGGATGGAGTAGGCTGTCTACCCTCCCCGTTATATTTAGCAGAAGAACATTTCTTTGCCAAAGTCTGTTTCCAAAATCTCATCACTAGAAAGTGAAATCATGCACACAGAAGCAGCCTGTGGACGCCACTGCCCTCTGACTCATCCTCAAAGCGCAGCACCTAGATGGGCAGACTCAGTGTTACGATCCTGAATGGAGTCCCAGCGTGCTCCTACGGCATGGTACAGCAGGAACTCACAGGGATGACTTAGATGCATTTCAATAATTTCCAACTATGGGAATGCTTGTTTCATGCTCTTTTATTACCAACTTCTAAGAATGGAAGCTGGCCAAGAATGCACTATTAGCAAGCAGGGAGTAAGGACTCGGAATCTGAATTTCGCAGCGCTTGGCTCCATGGCTGACATTCTCTCCTCACTCGTTTCCATCACTGACCTTGGTAACTTTATTTGCCCTTGAGCACACATGTGTTCCTGCCATGTAAAATGCTTCTGCCTGGGTTTAGAGCTCTGGGCAGACGCCCAGCACTTTCACTGTCAACTGAGAGGGAATGAGAGAAAAGGTTACAATCAGTACATTCCAATTAAGGTGCTACCGATGTTGAAAATGTTTGTATTTTAAATGAAGAACCTGAAGAATTTCATGTAAATTTCTAGGTAGGTCAGTCAACAGAATCAGAAATAATATATAAATATATGTATTTGTATATATACTCATATATATATTTATTTATATACATATAAATACATATTTATATGTATATACATAAATACATATATATGTATTTGTGTGTTTTGTCTTCATGTATATATAATGCTATAATACTATATTCTAATATGCTATATTGGAATACTAATTCTAATACTATATACTAATTCTATATATATTATATGCTATAAATGTTCTTGGTGTCCAAGGAGTTTAGAAGGTATTGGATTCCCTGGAACTGGTGTTAAGGATGGCTGTGAGCCACCATGTTGTTGCTGGGAACCCGGTCCAGGTCCTCTGCAGACCCAAGCGCTCTTAACTTCTGATGCATCTCTCCAGCCCCACAGGCCAGGGTTGCAGTTGCTCATTTGCAGCAGTGAAGGCTGAAATGGTCAAGTGTACATTTATATATGTATTTATATATATATACATATATATATATATATATATATATATACTCATATATATATATATATATATATATATATATATATATATATATATACTTGAACACATATGCATATATACAAATATGTGTAATATGATCATGTACATACATATACACACACACACACACACACACACACACATACACACATTTGGTCATATTATTCCCCAGCTGGCTTCCCATCACACATTATATATGTTTTGGTTCTTACACCGTGCCCTAGGGCTTACCAGTCCCCAGGCAGATAGTCTCCACAGCCAAGGGCTCTATCACACTCCACTCTCTAATTTCATCAACATTTTATTGCTGTTCTGTTGTTCATTGTCTCTTCTACTAGGATGTTAACGCCACAGGTGGAGTGGAGGTGTTCTGTCTGCCTTACCCACTTCCTATGCTGCACTCTGGTTCTGGACCATTGTATCCACTAACAGTTGTAAAGTGGGTATTGTCAAAGGAGAAAGGTCTTAGTCTTTGTGAAGACAGGGTGAAGAGGAGGGAACTTGGGCTAGGGGACAGCTCTGGAGGCAGATTACCTAGTTCCTTGGCTCCTGCTTCTCACCCTTTGCGGGAGCTGTGTCCCGTGGCTGTGCTGTACTGCAGGACTCTCCTTGGGTCATGCTCTTATGAAGCAATGGACTGATTGTGGTGCAGTGCTAGCCAAACCAGGAAGGAAGATCTCCTCACTACTGTTGAAAATATGAGTTGCTACATGCAGCTATTCCCACTAGTGGCTCAGCCCCGTGCGCCCCACGCTCATGGGCAATGCGCAGTAGCAGTACAGGCTGCCTACCCGAACCCACCACAGCTAGAAGGAGCAGGTACTCATGGAAGTAACTGCCTGGACTTACTCTCCAGTCACTTTAACAAAATGCCTTCTTGCGTTAATTGATGTACTTCAGAGCTGCTTTTAACTCTCTTCCCTCTTATTTGCCTTTGTTGAGGTGAGTTTTCCAATTCAACTGAGCAACCTGCTGTTACCATTGCTGAGACCATTTCTTTTCTTTTTCTTCTTTTCTTTTTACAAGCAATCGAGCAGAAATAATGGTTCTGCAGCCTTCCTCTTCTTTGATGCCACAGGGAGATTTATTGACTTCAAAACTCTTTTCACGCATTTCTTATCCCTTTTCCTCAGAGTTTCACAGACTACATAAGGAAGCTGTTCTCTCTACGCTCACTTTATAGATTAAAAAATTCTTGGCTCAAACTGAAGAAAAAAAAACTTTCCTCTTATGAGAATTTTTCTCCTTTCCTTGAATGCCTCTTAGCAAAAGTTTTTTACACATGCAAACAAAGTTAAACAATGAATAGAAAGAAATGACTCTGCGATTTCACAATATTTATAGCTACTATTCATGTTTCTGCAAACACCTCTTGATAAGATACATAATATGAATGTATAATACATGTGTTTACAGCCTTTTGTACCAAAGATTATTAGGCATATTTTCCTCTGTTAATAAATATACTTCATATATATATATATATATATATATATATATATATATATATCTCCAAAACAGGACTAGGATACAATTTAAGGTTTGAACCATGATTTATGATGAATTTTCTGTCAGTTATTTAGATAATTTCTAGAGTCTTGTGATTACAACCAATATTGTGGTGAGAATGCCTGCAGCTGAATCAGGTACATATTCTTCTTTATTTATTCCAGTCAATTCTTGGAGTTAGAATTGCTGGCTCACACATTTAAGGTCTTTTGATCCATGATGTTAAATAGTTTGTTTTCCCACCAGCAGCCCGCTTTCATCTGAATTCTTCTACTCTGGATATTATCATTTTACAACTTTTTTTTTCATCTTATGGGTAAGCCTGGTACCCTGTCGTTTCGTGTACCTACTGTGCATGAATGCTTGGGTTGGGTATCTTTTTATTTTTGGTCACTGGAATCTTGCCATTCCTCTCATGTCCTTGCCTATTTTCCTGGCTGAGAATCAAGACCGCAACATGGACCCCTACTGTTTCCCCTCGGGCCACCAGTGTTGTCATTTCTGCTTGTGACAGTCAATGCTTGAGATGCTCTGTTGTGTCACAGCCTCCTGCTCACTCCTACCACATCCAAGAACCAGACGGGACAAATCCTGGAGACCATACTGTAGAGGAAGTTGAGGCATGTTGAGATGGAGGGGCTTACTGTGGACAGATCCCTAAGCCATGACCATTTTGTACAATGCTCCCTCAGGAGTCTTCTAGGGAAACAATCTAATAAGCTAATCACACTGATGTTTAATGACTCTCATAACTTATTATCTTTTCCAGAGTTATTTGCATTTAAATAGAGAAACCTGAGGCAATCGCTACTTAATGTGCCCTGTCAAGCCAGGGAAAAGAACTATTTTAGGGCCTGGAATCTTCCTGCACCTTAAATCACACCATAGAAGCCTACCTGCTCCACCTATAGGTGGTCCTGGCACTTCTCAACCTGGGTTATATGAACATGCACACTATAAGACAAGAGGGAATCAGATACTGTCCCCTCCTGTGTTTTTCTCTACTTTTCTCTTTTTTTTTTTTGTCTTCTTTGCTTAGAAATGTGTTTTTCTATTTCTTTCACAGAATTAGTAGGAGCCACTATTCCCTTTTCCCCAATGCTAGTGACTTACCAGGCACCACGGCATTTCTCAGAAGTATGCTCTAAACTTATAGAAGAACAATAGTTTGTGAGCTAGAAAGCCCCATAGCTTCTCCCTGAACTTGTGCTTCAATTGAGTTATGGCTCCCCACAGACTTTATATGTAGATCTACCATGGACCCACATTGGAGTGTCTCTGTGATACAGGTACAGATCTGAGTCTCAAGGCACTCACTGAGATTTCTAAGCCCCCTGTGTCCTGTGACAAAGAATTGGACAGGACTAGAAACAGAAATAGAAACAAGCTATTAAGAAGGAGAAGAAGCGCTCTACTTCCGCGGGGTCCTGGCGGGTGGCGGTGTCCGAGTGGGTCCCAGGACTAGTGGCGAGACTTTATGATGCATTACAGCAGTATCCTGAGTCTGAAAGTGGCTATGTGTATGGATCCCAGAATTTGCTGAGAGATGGAGGAACCTCAGAAAAATGCCCTGAGCATGAGAGAGCAGGAGGAAGATGATCCTGTCAGAAGCAGTGGCCCTCAGATTTGTGAGTGAGTTCTCCTGCCACTACTATTACGACACCCTGGTTAACCCCACCACCTTGAACTGTAGCCACAGCTTCTGCTGGCACTGCCTAGCTTTATGGTGGATGTCTTCAAAGAAGACAGTGTCCAGAATGCAGAGAAAAATGGGAAGGCTTTCCTAAAGTCAACATTGTTCTCAGGCTCAGCTGATCATGCCACTCAAGCATGATGACCAGAGTTTGATGATAGGAGGGGAGGTCAGATTCCTGAAAGTTGTCATCTAACCCCCACATGTGCATGACCAAACTCACATTGGACACATATGTGAACATCATCATTGGATGCCATTGAAAAGTTATTTCCTGATGCCGTTAGAATGCGAGTTGAAGACATTCAGCAGAATAATGACGTAGTTCAAAGTCTTGCAGCCTTTCAGAAATACGGGAATGGGCAGAGTCCCTTAGCTCCCAGCACAGGGCGTGCGAATCAGCAGAGAGGAAGGGGTTTCTTCTCCGGTGTGCTCCCAGCTTTAACTGGTGTGGCAGTTGCTTTTAACTTTGACAGAAGAGGAGTTTTCCAGGACGCCTTATACCATAGAAAACAGTAGCCACAGAAGAGTCATCCTCATAGAACTGGAGCGTGTGAGGCCCTGGGTGTGAAGCCACCACAGAATCTCTGGGAGTACAAGGCTGTCAACCCAGGTAGATCCCTGTTCTTGCTCTACGCTCTCGAGAGCTCACCAAGACCTGGCTTGCTATACCTGTACCCATTTGACTACACAGACTCCTTCCTACCCTTCATCCATACCATCTGCCCTCTGCAGGAAAACAGCTCTGGCGAGGACATCTTCACCAAGCTTCTGGACCTGAGAGAGCCCACGTGGAAGCAGAGGAGAGAATTCCTTGTCAAATACTCCTTTCTCCCGTACCAGCTGATTGCGGAGGTTGCCTGGGACTGGCTGGAGGTCCACTATTGGACATCTCACTTCCTGATTGTCAATGCCGTGCTTCTGTCTGTCCTGGAGTTGTTCTCTTTTTGGAGGTTCTGGTCGAGAAGTGAGCTGAAGACAGTGCCCCAGAGGATGTGGAGCCACTTCTGGAAAGTATCGACACAGGGACTTTTCATGGCCGTGTTCTGGCCGCTTATTCCCCAATTTGTCTGCAACTGTTTATTTTACTGGGCTCTGTACTTCAACCCAATCATTAACATCGATCTGGTGGTCAAGGAAGTCCGACGGCTGGAAACCCAAGTGTTATGATGGGCATCAAGGCCCTGAGAGAGCCCGTGAATCTACCTGACAACCAAGCTGTGACATTCAAAGAGACAAGG
>NC_034609.1:10559866-10585737 GCF_900095145.1 Mus pahari
GCTTGTGGGCTGGGGGAGTAGGCTTGTGGGCTGGGGGAGTAGGCTTGTGGGCTGGGGGAGTAGGCTTGTGGGCTGGGGGAGCGGGCTTGTGAACATGTACACAAAATACCCTGGGCAGAATGTCAGCACATGGCACGTTTTCACCGCCTGCTTTTTTTGTTGCATGTAGTCCAGGTGGAGAAAGATTTCTAGTCTTTCTTTGACAACTAGCTTCTTTCTTTTTTAAAAACAATTGGTTACACATTTATTCATTCACTTGTGTGTATGTGTGTACGTGCACACGTGTGTGCACACACACACATATACCACATCAAACACTGCAGGACTTCTCTCCTTCCACCTTGTAGGTCCTAAGAATTGAACTCAGCTCATCAGACTTGGCAGTATTTTAACTCACTGAACCATTTCCCTGGCCCTCAATACCTACCTTCTCTCATATATTAGTCTTGGTAGTCTCTTTCTGGTCCCTACTTTCTGACTACAACTGCTCCCTAAAATCTGCGGTCTTGAAAGTCATTTTGGAGAAGAGGGAGAGAGTGGTCGATCTTTTATAACTTCCAAGCTGACGAGGCTGTAACCTCACAGGAGAACCATATTTTGTAACTTGTTTTGGGGAGTTGATCAACCCTAAAACAATAGAGTTCATAAATTTAATATCACACACAAACCACAAACAAACAACAAATACATAGTCTAACCTTACTAGGGAAAAGTGTCATTATGAAGGGGATAGCTTTTATCATTAAAAAAATACAAAATGCTTAGATTAATAGGTACTTTGATAGGATAAAATGTACCTTTAAAAATTTATTCAATCAGAATTTGTATAGGGCAGCATCATGGTTTTAAATATTTGTAGTTTTAAAAATGCTTCTTTTTTAAAGGTGTGTGTGTGTGTGTGTGTGTGTGTGTGTGTGTGTGTGTGTGTGTTGCTAGAGATTGGACCTAGGGCTTCTTGCATCTCTGGTGCAATAATTCTTTCTTTATTGAATCTTTGTCATTCTGAAAAGCAACTTGAGCATGTTTATCAAGAAACCTAGGAGATTCTGCAATCCAGGACCAAGTCAAGTCTAGCCTTGTAACTCTGAATAACCTCTCATTACCTAGCACCAGTAGTAACATCAGTGGTGGTCATGGAGGGAGCTTTGTTTTGGAGCAGAAACACTCCAAACCTCAAGATGGTACAAATTGGGGAAGGGACCTCATAAATAAAGATGAAATAGTTATCATAATGTCTTAAGAACAACAATAACAACTTTAGATTTACAGATTTTCTTCCAAGTAATAAGCAAAGTACCACGTTTTCTCTTCTTTGCATAGATTCTTTCCACATAGTATAACTATCAAGAACAACTATATTATTTTCTCTCTCTCTCATTCTTTATATTAGGAGTACTGTGTTTCCCAGTGCATGTACATTAGTCACTAGGATAATGGAGGAAATATGGCTTTTTTGGGGGGCATGGCAGGCATTTTCCTCTGTGTTGACTCTCCTCTTTGTGGAATGTACACATGGTCTTCCTGGCCACTAGAACAAGTGACTCACCAGAGGAGTTATAGGACCACTTGGGAGTGTCTTGTCATTCCCTGATCCCATAGAACATAGCAGAGCTAGGGACAAGGGGCAAACGTATTTCTGCCTTTTAGCCCCAGATATCCTCATTAATATTAGCCTCTAAGTACAGTTACCAAACCCAGAAGGTCAGCTATGTTAGTATTGAAAAAGAGCTTGGGTGTAAGATACATCTATTTTTCTTTTTTTCTTTCTTTCTTTCTTTTTTTTTTTTGTCTCTTGGAAATCAGATCTATCTAGGAGATAATATTGAAGTTTAAATTGTCAGTTACTGGTCATTTTTTTAAAAGCAGTTTACTTAAGATACTTGATGACACAGTACAAGGCCAAGTTATTTATTTATTTTTTTAATTTGGGCGTTTAATTTGATCTGATTATAGGGAATACATTTGTGAAACAAATCAAAAGGAATAAAAAGAGTGTAACAATTAGAAGCTTAGAAGATGGAAGTCACTTTAGTAATTAGAGCTAAGTTTTTCATGGCTGGGAATCCCCATGAGCATGCACCGCTCAGTTCTAGAGCTATTCTCCCTGGCGAGAACAAAAGCCCAAAAGCTTACTGGGAATTGGGGCAGCAAGCTTAACCCAACTCTAAAGTTTGCTTAGCCAATGGGGACTCAGTTTGATGAGAGGCAAATGTAGGGCACACGAGGAGCCTTGAGTGTTAGGGGTTAAGATTTAAGAGAACAAACAGCAACAGAAAAAAACAACAAACAGTACGACTGCCTTTTTAGATAGGGCTTGTTTGTTTGTTTGTTTGTTTGCTTGATTTTGAATCCAGGGTGGTCAGGAAGAAATCCAAAAAGAAAGAGCCACTTATTTTTGCCACCATGTTAAAGGTTCATGACTGCAGAAGAATCTGCAAGACCTAGATGGTATATTATGCAAATTATCTTAAAGCCACAAGGTGACATCATGGGGTGTGGTCTACTAGTCTGATATAGAAAATGTATTGATGTCATCACAAGCAGATGGGGACACACATGAAAACATATATATTATGTCTTAAATAGCTAAGTTCCAAACATAGGTGAAAAATATTACCTGTTTTAGACTCTGTTCTGTTGCTGTGAGGAGGCCCCATAACTAAGGCAACTCTTAATAGGAAAAGCATTTAACTGGAGGCTTGCTCACAGTTTTAGAGGGTTAATCCATTATCATCATGGTGGGAAGCAGACAGTGCCTGGTTCTGGAACAGTTGCTGTGAGTTTTATTTCCTCTTCCACAGGCAGCAGTTCATCAACTGGAGACTAAATGTGCCAATATATGTATAAGAGGCCATTTTTATTCAAACTTCTACATTAAGAGTATCAGATAAAAATTCTTTTTAAACTATCCAAAGTTGACCAATTTAAGTTCTGTTACAACAAGCAGTTAGAAACTGCTGTTGTTTAAAAGTATTCAGTTTGTTTCATGCAGGTTCACGAGGTAATCAAAGCAGGACAAAGTTTTGGCAGTTTCATTTTTAAGCATACTAACTACTCAGGGAAGGCTGAAAGCGTAGAGTTAAGTCATCACCCCAGTCTTTGCATTCTAGAAATACTAGAAAGTCCCCAGATGAGGGCCACTGTCCATGAGGATGCGGTCACACCCAAAGCAGAAGCCTGAAGTGGATATTTCTGGATGTGTCATGTGATGCAGTCTCACGTAGTGGGTTTTTTTGTTTTTGCTGAGGCAAGACCCATGGGAGGACACATAATGTTTGGAGAGAGTATGAATAGGGCTCAGCTGACAGTGATAACACACTTGCATAGCTAGCCTTGCAATGCTTCGGTGGTCTCTAGTCTTCACTGACCTTTGCTTCATTGAGATAGGAGTTGCAGAGAACTCCTGGCATCCCAGCTGATTCATGGCAATTCAGTAGAGGCCTGGCTGTTTCTGTTGGATTGTGTCACCTCTGCTGTTTGTTATCCTGACACTACTGAACTGGACAGACAATGGAGGTTGAAATCACCTCAAAGAACTACTTTTGAACAGGTGCACATCCCCTTGTTCTATTTACCATCTTTTCTCCCCTACCTTCTGATGGGGGTGGGGGAATCAAAGTATTTAGATTAGCATGATCAGGTTTTGTTTTTAAGATTTACTTTTTAAAAGTGATGCGTATGTTTGTGGGTATGTGTGTGTATGTTTGAGTGTTCATGGAGGGCAGAAGAGTGTAGAAGTTAGTTCAAGTTCTTTCTCCTAGCCTCATTCTCCCAGAAACAAGACTCAAACTAAAAATTCTTTACAAATACCTTGGCCATGTAGCTAGGCTCCTTTCTGACTAGAATCATAACTTAACCCATTTATTTTAACCTACATTCTGCCATATGACTGGTTACCTGTGCTCAGATACTATGTGTCTGTCTCCTCACGTCTTCCCTGGAAAATCTTTCCATGCTCTATCCCAGAATTCTCTCTTTCTTCTGAATATTCCACCTCCCATTTTCTACCTAACCCATAAGTGTTAGGCTTTTTAATTGACAGGTGATATATCCGTACAATATGCAAAATATTCTCTCTATGGAAGAAGGTATTAGATCCCTTGGAGCTGGGGATCCAGGACAAGATCATACTCATCTAAGTTTATTGTTTATGCTTACAAAGACAGGCAGCTTTCTGAGTTCATGGTCAACTTGGGACAGAGCTAGTTTAGGCCCAGGCAGGGTGGAAATGGTGATCTCAGTGCTGGATCCTACCCAGCTAGCTTATTGTCTGTGCTTATAAAATCAGGTAGATCCCTGAATTCATTGCTATGTTAAAAAAAAAAAAAAAAAAAGTACTTGCTGTCTTTTCTCTGAATCAAGGGGCTAAGGTCGTAAAATGCTGATTCATTGAATAATCAAAAGGCAATCTGGGGTAGAAAATTGAATTAATATGTAAATAAAAGACTGAGCAAGAGAGTGCTATCCAGAGAGAACTGCTTGGAGAGTGAACACAGCTGTTTTAGAATTTTTCTAGCAGGATCTCTGACTTTAGTTGGAAAACTCAAGCTATCCTAGATAGCTGTTACAGCCCTTTCAGACTTTTTTTTTTTTTTTTTTTTTCAGGATTTCTGACTTTGGTGGGAAAATCCAAGAAGTTTGTCTAGCAACTTTTCTGACCTTGGTCAGAAAACTCATGAGCAATTGAGAGAGCTTTTAGAATTTTTTTCTAGCAAGAGAGAGCTGCCTCTAGCAGAGAGCTGTCTAGGGAGCCATCCCCAGCAGAACACAGAGCCGTAAGCTTGGTCCCATGGAGTTATCTCTCTAGATGCTCCCAAACACACGTGCGCCTAGAACCCCTCTCCTCCCCTGGCCAAAATGTCAGCCCTCAGATGGCTGATTTGTGCATGGTGACATCTCTCTTGTGTAGAATCACTATGGACCATCAGATGCCTCTAAGAGGATCCTCCGCCTACTGACTTCATTGCCTTCATTTTCACCCAATAGTTTCTACCGGCAATGTCTTTACGTGTATCAAGTACTTTATGAAAGAGGGAGATTTGCAATATTTTTCTTCTACTACTCTGTAGAACCTTCTGCAATACTTGTTGGGTATATGTCTAGTAGAAGCTGAAGAGAATCACTTGTCACTGTGGCTGTCTAGATCCCTCACTGCCTTCCTTTGTCTCATTCTCTATCATCTTTTGAAGAGTTTTATGTAAGTCTGCTTTTGGTACTATGTGTGGAATTAACACACGGATAAAGGAACCCTGCAGCTTGGTGTGGATGGCTACACTACAGTATTGTAGATTTCCCCCTCTTGTAAAAACATAAAAATTGATCCATAGTCAGTTATCCATCATCTGGTGATTGCAAGGAGAAAGATGAATACATAGCCATAGTTGTGTTATCCCAGGGTAGATTAATCATGTACAGGGTTAGGAAGGGCTGGGACTGCTCTCAGATATCCAGGGGGAAATAATCATGCTACCATGTGTGTGTGTGTGTGTGTGTGTGTGTGTGTGTGTGTGTGCGTGTGTGTGTGTAGGAGGCCACAGCCCCTCCCCTGGGCTACCCGAAGTCGCACCTTAAAAGATGGCACCTGTTGGCTATGGAGCTTGTGGCAAACAGGTCCATATTTGGTGGTGATATGTTCCTGCTCTTCTGGTTGGCTGAGGCTGCGCGTCTGGTGAAGTGACATGGCCTGCCGTGATTGGAGTGGATAAGAGTATAAAAGGGCTTGTATCCCGGGGCTCGGGGAAGATGAAGATTGTTCAAGGTTCCTGAATAAACTGCTGAGAGAAGAACTGGTGGTTGCGTCTTTCTTGCTGGTCAAGAGGGGACACGACGTGTGTGTGTGTGTGTGTGTGTGTGTGTGTGTGTATGTGTAACTATGTATATGTGAATTGTGTATGTGTGTGTAACTATGTATGTGCGAGTTGTGTGTGTTTGTATGTGTAACTATGTATGTGCGATTTGTGTATGTGTGTGTGTAACTATGTATGTGCGAGTTGTGTGTGTGTGTGTGTGTGTGTGTGTGTGTGTAATCATTAGCACCCTGAAACAAAACACATAAAGTAATGTGTTGGTTTACCCCAATTGGGATCAATACTGACTCATCTTGGACTTAGTCACACTCCACACATGGCAAGTTATGAGGGCCTGTTTATCTCTAAAGAAAACATGTCAGAGGCTAGAATGACAGCCACATACAAATCACATTTTTTGTAACAGAAAAAAAATTCAAATAAGAAAGGAACTCATTTCTTCAATCTTGGCACTTGGGAGGCAGAGGCAGGAGGACTGTAACAAATTTGAGGCCAAACTGAGTGAGTTCCAGGCCAGTTTGGGCTACATAGTGAGACCCTGTCTCAAAAACCCAACCAGTTAACTGACTAACCAAGCAACCAGCCAGCCAAATAACAACAGAAAACAAAATAAAATGTCTCAAATGAGTAAACAACATTAAAACAAAAACAAAATAATAATAATAATAATAATAAAATAAAGAAGTCACATAATATTCCTCAGAGAAAGGCATGTTCCACCCACAGGACTCTGCTTCTCAGTCTTGAGCTGTTTCACATCTGTGCGCACAGAAGCTGGCTGGACCTTAGGCTCATGGCAGGCAGCTGCTCCTGCTGGAATCAGAACCACACTTTCCTCCCATTCTGTCAGAAACAATGTGTTATTTTGGTAACTCTTTATTCCCCACACTGAAGCTCCCATGTAATTATCGAGTGCAATTCGGTACTCCATGCTATATAATTACTCAGCTGTCTGTCTCTGGACGCTATGAAAATAAATGATCGTGAGAGTTGGTGGTGAAAAGCCAAGCTTTCTACTCACCTGTCGCTGAGTCAGAATCAAACAAAACAAAATGGAAACACTTTGTTTTTTCTTCTGTCTGCTATAGACATGAAAGCAAGCAGAGCAAACTGGTTGGACTGACTTCTCTTGGTTTAAGCTTTGCGTTCTGGCCTGTGAGACCATCCAAACAACATCTCTAAATGTCATGAACAGTGAAGTGACGGACGGACCGGAGTCCAAATACATTCCGTAAGTACAACTTAACTAATGAGTGCTCAGGGTAATTGTGAGGTCCTGCTTCACCTCTGCCGCAGAGCCATTCTTCTGGACAGAGGAGAAATGACAAGAACAAAGTGTATGAAGGCAGAGCAAAAGCCTTGCTCCTTATATATACTTATATTTGCCTGAATTCTTTGATTGAAAGTGACAGAAACTCAATTTCAGCCATTTTAAACAAAGAATTGGATTTATTGGTAAGCAACTGGGCTATCCCTGAGATAAAATGAACTGCAGAGATCCATGACACTCAGAGGCTGGAGCCATTTGATGGTAGCAAGACACTATCGTCTCCAGCTATTTCTCACTTCAGTTTCTCTTTTGGTCTTGGCTCCCTTCTTTTGGGTACCTTCTCAACATGGCAGGTTGTGATCCTTCCTAATGGAAACCCTGTGATTCCATCTCTTTATCTTCTAGTAAAGAAATAAGGAAGTCTTCCATGTCAGGTTCTGTTTAAGAAAAAAAAAAAAAACATGGCTGGGCAATGGTGGCACACCTTTAATCCCTCTCAACTTTCAAGAGGCAGAGGCAGGAAGATCTCTGTGAGTTCAAGGCTAGCCTGGTCTACAGAGTGAGTTTCAGGACAGCCAGGGCTACACAGAGAAACCCTGTCTCTAAAAACAAACAAACAAACAACCATAACAACAACAAAAGTAACACAGACACCCCATAAACTCTGTAATCTGGGTCTAGGTACCTCTCAACACCCATAAGAGTCTTGAAGGTTAAAGATAATAAGATTGGGTCATCCTGGGTCCTATACCCTATACCTACATAGGGAGGGAGCAAGGTTTCTGACCAGAAGAAAATGGAGACCAGGGCTGAGGGAAGAGCATTGGACCAGTCATAATGGTCAGAGCTTCCAAATCAACTTTGTATAAGCTTAAAAGACATGGGGTCCAAGAAAATAACTCAGAATAAACCAAGTGAGAATATTTTATGTTGAATTTCAGAATTCAGATTTCTGTTTGTGAAGCTGATATTCCCTCTCATTGCCTAGGACTCTTTATTCTGTAGTGAGGCCTTGTAGACATGCTTAAGAGTTACCTTCAAGTTTGCATTCAGAGGAGAGGTGATATTAAATCCTATGAGTAACAGCAGAGAATGGTAGTGAGGACAGTCAGAGGCTTAGAAGGTCAAACTGTTGCTTGGTGATGACTCAAGCCAAACATCTAGCCAGGGGAATGAGAGCATGGGCTATATCCCATATACAGACAGAAGTCTTAGAAAGGGGGATCCATGCCTTGCCTCCTTGGCCTCTTTTGAAGACCATTTTGAAGGGAATTGTATCTTTCTATAGATAGACAGACTGATAAAACACATGCCAAATGATGCTCTATTTTCTGAAGCAGTCACAAGTCGAGATAGGACCAAGCACCAAATTTTGCATTTGTTCCTTTGGTTCATGAGCACAGTACAGTGGCTCATTTTGTCAGAAATCAAAGACCTCTGGAAGCCAAGCTCATATGCTGTGTCCGTATTAGACAGAGCCCAGGGGATAAGGAGAGTAGGAGAAGAAGGAAGGGGGTGTCTGCATCAGTTGGCCATTGAGGGGCAATGGGGCTGTGCACAGACAGCCTGCTCTCCAGTTGAGCATAGGGCTGGAAACCCGGAGACTCAATGGGGTTGTGATTTCTACCTACATGAGAGTAAGGCTTTCGATCATGTCTCCTGGACCCCTAGCTCCTGTGGAAGTGACTGCCCCCACAGCCCCCACAGGAGAGGTGTGTGTCTATCAGTCATGTAGGAGCAGCACCAAGCCTTCCCACATGCAAATAAGGTTTCCCCCAAACTCTCAGTCCAAGCCAATGAATCACCCCTAAAACTGTATATAAATCCTATCCAGGGAATTAAAGGTGTGCGAAAACTACTCTGTGGTCTGAGTCTTTTGTTCCAAGAGCTGTAACACTTGGGAAGAGAGCTTCTCTCCCAAAGAGCCACCTGAGGTCCCGCCGCATTCCTCACAGGATAACTAACTAGCTTCTCGTTGGCCCAGCCCGATCCAACTCAATACAGAGTGGCTTGGAGTTACTGAGCAACCTGGAAGGCACAGCAAAGACTTCGTCTCCCCGCCTGCATTCTCTTCCCTTCACTGGAACCCTGGCACCTGGCCTGGCCAGAGATCTCCATGGAAAACCTCTGGTACCCAGGCCCACAGGCCATCAATTTATAAGTGTAACAACTCCTCACACTCTCATGGGACCATGTTCTTCAGTGTCGAAAAGAAAGACGATAACTTGACTAGTGTCGTTCATGTGGACCGTTCCACCAGACAGGCACATTAACTGATGAGGTGAAGAGTGGTCAAACTCTGGGAATCTCAGATATCTGAGACAGCAAGAGTGGGGTGCTCCCTCCCTGCCTTGGTGCCTCCTTTAGAGCATAGAGCCATGTCCTCCAAATGACGTGACCACAGGCAGTCAGTGACATAGCACAGCACCTGGAATGCCTCTGCATGCTAATGAGGCTTCTCAGTAGTCTTAGCCTTCAGCCAACGACATTCTCTTCCTGGATATTCTCACACACATCTCCAAAATTATACAATCCCCGGCTTACCCTGAATAAAGCATATGTGTTCACATTCATCCCCAATTAAAAAAAAAAAAATGAGCAAGCTAAGATAGTCTCGGGGAACTGATTCATCAAAGATTACCACGGGGAAGGCCTTGGCCTAAAAGAGCCATAACACCAGGACTTCTGAAGAAGGTCACAAACCCGCACTTGCTCCCAATTGGACCTGGATATCTGCCCACTCGCTCTCCCCTTCCATCCTAGTGTACAGGAAGACTCTTGAACCTCGGATCCCTGTTCCTGACTTCCTCGTTGGGTGGGTGTACTGGTGGTGGTGGCAGCTGGGCACCCAGAGAAGTGATCCGGAACCACAGCATTCATCTCAGACCCCGTTTTCCACTTCTGGCAAACAGCGGTGCTCTGGTGCCCCCAAGGAAAACGTGTACTGTGGACCATTCTGGATTTTGCTCTGCCCTCCTTGAGAAGGTGTTATGGCAGTGCCCAGACACTGTCAGAGGAGAGGCAGAACGTGGCACCACAGACTAGTCCATCTGTTGAGTTCGAGAAAAGTCTCTGCCAGACTCCATCTCCCATCTCAGATTGTACAGTGAGGGTGTTTCAAAGCGGGGTCAAATGAGGACATCCTTTGGTAGGAAGCTGGGGTGGGTGGTAAGAGCCTGTACGGCTGAATCTAATTCAGACAGAAGTTGCCTAGCACAGCACAGGCGTTTTGGACTAAGGGGTCCTACAACTCAGAGGCAGGCAGATGAGGTCGAAGTGTAAAATGGGAGCTCCCCCTGTTTTTTTTCAACAGAATTTCAAATCTCAGATCTTTTAAAACCCTTTTCAGGTAAGCAAGTCAAACCACACAGTTTGAGAACCAGCCACTCCAGTTAACAGCGAAGCTTAGAACCTGCCCACTCTCAACGCTCTGATTCTTCAGTTTCTCAAACATCAGACCCCTATTTGCATTGATGGCAAAATTTCCCAGACACCTTCTGCAGTGAGAAGCAAGTCAACAAGTTCTAAATATTCATGTGCTAATTAATGGCTCCATCTCACTGGGTAGAGATCTGTCTATCGGAATCTATTTATCTTCATTACTTCAGTGCTGTTTTGGAGCAGGCATTATAAACACCTCGTGATGTGCTGACAGGACAGATGAATGCCATCCATCGCTGGAGGGGGGAGAAGCTCTTCCTGCTAACAGAACTCAGAGGTGTGACTTTGGGAAGATGATGGGAAAGACTGGTATTTAGGTGCATAGGCCTTTATGTGCACAGCAGTGTGTGTCTGCCTTTAACATTTGCTTGCACCAAGCGCCTTCATAAGAGAATCTGCAGAATTTCTGCTTCCTAAAAGGAGTGTGACACCGAGAGGGAGGTACAATTCGGTGAGCATAAGTACCCTCACTCTCCGAATTTTTTAAAATATTTTTCAGATGGCGACATCAAATTCAGGAGCCATCTTTCTTAAATTCTCTCAAATTCTTGGTGAAGATCAGGTTTCCAAAAGTAAACATTAAAGTTTACAGTCAGGTAACTCTGCCATTTAGAGCTGCAGTTCTTGGAGAACTTGCCTGAATTGAGAGCTAATGGATCCTCTGCAGTCTCCCAAACGATGCACATTTATTATTCTTTGCTATGTTAAACTTTCCTTCCCCCACCATATTTATTATGGGAAAAATATATCTCTTAAGATATGTTAGACATTATCTACATTTATATAGAGGAGAAAGGTCTAGCCCCATTCAAGGAGGGTGATGGCGTACGCTGCAGTTTGGAACTTAAGCCTCATTGGTTACATCCACCATCTAACCAATCATCATGCCTCCATGAAGCCTTGAGAGATGGTGTTTACAGCTCAGCATCTAGCATACCTCATCTATAATATGTTGGCTTAGACAAATTGCCTGTGTACCTCACAGACATGCTCTGGGGATAAAATAAATAGAGAAATCTGAAAACATGTTTAAAAAGTTAAAGGATGAGTTGGAGAGATGGCTCAGTGGTTAAAAGTATAGACTGCTCTGGCAGATGACTCACATCTGTCGTTAGCTCGAGCTCCACAGGATCCAAAGCCTCTGGCCTCTGGCACTGACACTCAGGTGGACATATTGACACAGACACACATCCATATGTCTAACTAGAAATAGCACACACCTTTATCTGGCGCTCAGCGGGCAAGGGCAGGTAGATTCCTGTGAATCCACTACCAGGCTGGTCTGCATGGCAAGTAGAGCCAGCAAGATAAGCCCAGGCCAGCCAGGGCTATATGGTCTAAAAAACAGAAGCAAGCACAGACCCTGAATAAATAGCAGCATTAACAAAAATAGTTAAAGGATATGAGGGTGAGCTGCCTTTCTCTCTGTGTAATTGTTGCTCTGTTCCACTCCACATTCTTGGGTGTTATTTGTGTCGTTTCCCCAAATGACCCTCATTTCTATCATATGTGAGACATACAGTGCCTGCATATCTTCCCAGTTGATCTTCAGAATCCTGTGATCTGGTAAGACAGGGGTCATTTCCTTCTGTTTCAGTGGAAAGTGATTCTGCAGCGGACTCGTTGGCTTAAGATTGGTGAGTGAGCATCTCAAGACGAGGCAGCATTGGAAGGCAAGCAGAGTTCTCTACTGGCTCTCCGTCACACCAGACAGCATCACTGCATGCCGAGTGAGGAAGCGATCGTATTGTTGTGTGCACATGCATATGCTGTGTTTGTTATTGTGTGTGTGCACGTGTACGTGCTGGGTGCATGTGCATGTGGAGGTCAGAGGTGGGCATTGGGTGTCTTAATTCTTTCACTGCCTTATTTCGGGAGACAAGGTCTCTCACTGGCCCTGGGACTTACCTATTTGGTTAGACTGACTGGCTAGTAAGCCCCCAGAATCATCCCGCCTGTCTCTGCACTGGGATACCAGGCACACATTACTGTGCCCAGCATGTTTTATGTGTGGTGGACATGTGAACTCAGGTAAGCTCATCTGCATAGTGACCATCTTTACTGACTGAGCCTTCTCCCCAAACCAGTGTTTTGACTATGGTTACACTGTGTAACCCACGGTGACCTCAAGCTCATAATCCTCCTGTCTCAGCTTCTTGAGTTCTGTGAGTACAGATGTGCTCCACCACTCTGGGTGCCCAAACTAAGCTTTGACATGAGAAAATCTTGACCTTACTCTGAGACTTGAGGACAGGGCAGGTTCTGGGGACCTCTTGTCACCCAGTTCCCCTACTCTGCTGTCTGCTCCCAGTCTTCTTAGTTCCAAGTCCAGGATGAGCTCATGCTAGAGAGGAAGGAAGGCAGAAGCACAATGTAGTTTCTGGAACCAGTTCTTTGCTTATTTATTGTATCTGTAGTCTATAACACTTTTAAACTGTTTTGTTGTTTTTTTTTTTTTTTGTCACATATGTCACTACTTTTCAAGGGACATGTGAAGATCACTTACTGTGGTGGCTTGAATGTGCTTGGCCAATGGAAATGGCACTATTAGGAGGTGTGACCTTGTTGGAGGAAGTGTGTCACTGTGGGCATGAGCTTTGAGGTCCTATGCTCAAGCTCCGCCCAGTGTGGAAGACAGTCTTTTCCTGGCTGTCTTCCCATCAAGAGGTAGAACTCTCAGCTCCATCTCCAGCACCATGTCTGCCTGCATGCTGTCATGCTTCCTACCATGATGATAATGGACTGAACCTCTGAAACTGTAAGCTAGCCCCCATTAAACGCTTTCCTTTATATGAGTTGCCTTGGTCATGGTGTCTCTTCACAGCAATGGAAACCCTAACTAAGACAGTTGCTAATCTCTTTTGTTAGTTGGTGACTGCTGCAGGAAAGTGATGACTATGGGGTTTCTTTAGATCAGGGCTCAGTATACTATCATTTAAATGGCCAGAAAACAAATAGGTTAAACGCTGTAGCTCATTGTTCAGCTATTCTTTCATAGCAGAAAAGCTGCAAAACATGCCTGTGTGCCACTAAAACTTTATTTACAAAGCAGTGCCAGGTTGGATTTGGCTCCCAGCATAACATTTTCCAATTCCACCTTATTCTGTTTTAAACTATGCATGACAAAACATTAAAATATTTGTGTGCAAAGTTTTGTATGGCAATTTCTTTATGGTATACCATAAAGAAGTGAGATTCTAATTATGAGATCCCAACATTACATATTTTGTGCAGCCAATAGCCATTCGACAACAGTAATTACTTGATAAAAATAAACTTCTATATGAGTGAGCTAGAATATTTAGCAATTATTTTTAAAGCGTTTGAGATGATAGGTAGTCTCTGTGAACACTTTGATTAAAAAATTTTAATTTTGCCTGAAATATTTAAGCTGACTGGTGAGGCTTATCTTGGGATTCGGGTGTCATACTGGCAGGCCTGTTCTCCTGTTTCAAGAGCCAATAATCAAGAAACTCCAGCCATCTGCTCTGTGCCCGGGGCTGGGCAGGTGTGATTCAGGGAGCGACAGTCCTGCTTTCAAAGAGCCATGGTCTCCAAGGGTTACCAGAACCAGTTCTCCCCTTTGCTGCTATCATGTCTGTTTCCATGGAAATGGGTCCCTTCAAAGCTAAAAACAAGGTACCTGAAGTTTCAAAACAGTGATTGTTGGACTCTTTCAGTTTCTATGGAAATCACCGTTTGCAATGAAGGACTGGTGTTTAGACTGTTTTCATCCCTGAGATAGGATGCCAGGTTTTGTATAGCAGTCTTATCTATTAAAAAAATAGGTGTGATAATTGTACCTGACTCATAGGAACATCACGGGGATGAAATTAGGTCCTGAGCACAGGGCTTGGTGCCGGAGATCCCGCCTTATTAGTAAAAACAACTGGGAAATTGTAAATCTTGTACAGGTATGAAAATGAGGTCACAGAGAGTGACAGACCACAGGTAGAATGCTTCTACTGAAAAATGAGAGAACAAAGGCAAAATGATCTGCCTGCCATGTTCTCAGCAATTAAGAAACACAAAGAGAAAATCTGGGCAGGACACTGTAACTGGGGTCCTTATTTGCGAACTCAAATTATTGTTTTTAATCTTTGTAAGGTGATTTTTGATTCCACTTTTAACTTCATCTTCTGTTAGTATGCACAGTCCTCTCTCGCTACATTTGTGTGTGTGTGTGTTTAATTTTTTATGCTCCAGGGGATCTCAAAGAGAACATAGGAGTGGGTTTCCTGGGGGCAAAAAGCTGCTTTGGGTATATGCGAAATAAAATGATGTCTCTTTTTGCAGTAAATAGAGCCTTATGTGTTCTGTGTTCTGGGTTTGTTATTCTGGGAAAGACTGGCACTGTCCCCACCCTCTCCCTCTCACCAGGATGGAGCTAAGGGGCCAACTCCAGGTGTTGGTGCTAATGACACTTGTCTTACTTGTGTATGTTGGGGATAACAGAACCATCCAGGGTTGGAGACATGATACAGCCGCTGCAGCAACAAGCTCTAGGAAAACCAAGTGTTGTAGCCTGAAGAAATGGGTTCGTTTTACTTGCCCTTACTGGAATCAGATGCACTCCATTTGCCTATTCATCTTAGCTGGAGGATCTTTCTCTTCACCTGGGATGGCTGTTCTTGGTTGTCAACTTGACTACATCGGGACTAAAACTCCAAAAGTGGATGGCATGTCTGTGAGGGGTCTTCTTTTTCTTAATTTGCAGGAAGAAAATCCATTTCTAATCAGATTTTTGAATTAGGAAGACGAGTGGCATTAATGTGAGTCTTGAGGCAGGAAGACATGCCTTTAGTCTGGGCCACACCTTTTCCTGAAACCCTGTAAAAGGACATGGATGAAGAGAGCTTCTGCTCTGCCTGCTTGTTTTGGCCTTGATAGCAGGTTCATCCCTTCACTGGCATTAGAGCCTACTTAGAGACTCTTGCATACACTGACATCCAGCCTCATGAACTAAGCATCTACTGGTGTGTGTGTGTGTGTGTGTGTGTGTGTGTGTGTGCGCTCATTCTATAGGTTCTGTTACTAGAGATAGGATCTGTTACTAGAGAAACATGACTAATACATCGGATCCTCTCTTCTTACTCTCTTCATAATGAAACACAATTAAAGGACTTTAAAATTCGATTCCTATTGTGACACAGAAATGAGAAGATTGTTGAAAACATTTCCAACTGGTGGCAATGCACTCTCTCCTCTCTCTCTGAAGAACCCTAAGGCAGAACATTCCAAACCCCTAGTGGTGTCTATGCCTTTCCATTCACTGGTTCCTCTTCTGGGAACTTATCCTGAGGAAATAATCCAGCATGTTGACAAAGATTCCCCCTTGAATTATATTTTTTCCATCTTTGGAGGAAAACCTACAGGGTATTGAATAGGTTTGTGCCTCACAATATGTTTATATGCATGGGACTGTGCAACTCTGAAGATGATTACAATGTTTTGACAAAAAAAACATTCTTGTGTCATATTTAGTTTTTTTAAATCAAGAGTTTTATTAAAAATATGGTCTATTAAAATATGGTCTATTCATATTTGTTATAATAGAAACATATAATGTGAATAAGAAATAGGTCTAGGGAGATGGCTTAGTGGGTTAAATTTTTGCTATGCAGGCATGATGTCCTAAGTTTGATACATAGATTCTCTACAAAAAGCCAGGCATGGTAGCACCTGTGACCTCAGTACTGGGCAGATGCAAGTGGAACTTTGGGGTCTAGCCAAAGCATTAAGTTCTGGTTCAAACCTTACCTCCAAACATGGTTAAGAGTGTTTGGGGAAGACATTTCAACATGAAACTCTTTTATGTTGTTGCCAGCACATGTGTGCACACATGTATAACACACACACACACACACACACACACACACATGCACAGAGAGAATAAAATGAAATAGATCACACCAGCAAGAAGGTCATAATTTACTGTAAAGCTGATGTCCAGATATAAGAAATGTGGGAAGACCTCCAGCAAGGCCACCCATCGTCCCCTTTGACCTCCACAGCTAGGCCCGCTACCTTCTCTGAGGTAATAGTGACATTGGTCTAGGTGTACTAAACTTTTAAAACAACCTTCTCTGCTATTCTTCATGGCCTTCTCATTTTTTTCTGTATCTCTATGACAGCATATGTATGTGTATTCATGCACCCAGAAACAGTTTAAAAGAAAAATGAAACTTTAAATAAAGATACCATCTTATGCCCATCAGGGCAGAATATATATATATAACAATTCATGTTTTCACTGTTTGCTAGGATGTGAGAAAGGAGTGGAGGATGTTGCAGTATTTCTAGAAAAAAAAAAGTGTTAATTAACAACTACTTTAGAAACTGACTTTGTAGAGCTGAGGGTGCCTCTTTTTAACTCGGTGGTGACAATTCTAGGTGCATGAACTAGAGGAGCTCTCATGAGCAGATGTAAACAGGCCAAGGGACATGACGGTGAAACTCAGAAACAAAGTAAGCGTCTGTGGAGAAATGGGTGCAGCAGTTAGCCTAGGCTTCTACTACATCTGTGTTAGAAATACAATTAATAAGTCAGTGAGCAATAAGGCCTGCAACCATTTTATGTTTATATATAAAACTTAGAAATATGCAGTGGAAAAATGGTGGTCCATGTCTGCAATCTCAGATATTTGTAAGGAAGAAGTAGAAAGAATGTGGATTTGAGGCCTGCTTGGGCTTCATGATGAACTCTGTCTCAAATTATATATATATATATGGCACTTGCTATTCCAATTAAGAGAATCCTGTTCCTTTATGTTTTCCTACTGGATGTAACAGAATAAAGAAGGATAAAGGTACAAACAGAATATGCAGACTGATTGAGGACTCTGGAAGGCCAGCGATATCAGGCCAGGGAAGAATCTGCCTTGAAGCAGGACTGCAGGGTAGTGAGTTCCCCGCTGTGTTCCCTCTCCCTTTGTGTTCTCAGAGGGGCTGAGACCTGGAGAAGCCCCAGAATGTGGAAGGAATGAGCTCCCAGGGCAGGTTTCCCTTCTGCTCAGAGAGTTACGGGCCTTGTATGTCTGTTCTTTCTCTCCCCAGTCCCATATGTGACATCCATAGCAGTGGTGACAACAGCCAGGAAGTCACCTCCAACCTTGGGGACACAGGCCCTCTGTTTGATGTTAGTGGCTGTCCTAAGAAGAGAACCTCTTACTTTCCTTTTCTCTGACGTCAACCCACACGGCCACCCAGGCCAACTGAAGAGTAACTAGGACACACACAGGAGAGGCAGAGGCTTGGATGCCTAGGCTGAGGTTGGGAAAGGGGTCCTGGGGATTGCTCAGACAGCGTAGAGAGGGCACGCTTGACTGCGGAACGGCGGACTCAATCCCAAGCTTCAGTTGGGTAGATCTGATTTTAAATGGAACACAAATGGCTCTGAGAACCGAGCTGAGGAATAAGACTGTCACTTAGGTCCCCAGGGGATGGCAAATGTTCAGACTCTATCTGAATGATGCTGCAAAAAATGTGGAGATGAAAACTAACAAGATTAGGGTGTGGTTCGTGCTGGACCATCCCCTGGTGCTTGAGGGCAGAGGGGTTTCTGAAGACGTCTTGCCAGCCTTTTGGAGTCCCTCCTATCTAAGCTACCACACACCTTTCAGAAGCCTTCTTTACACCCCCCCCCCCCATGGGCTATACCTTCCGCAGTACCAAGTCCAGGGTGAGATCAGCCCAGAGAGAGAAACCAAAGCAAAGCAAAGCAAAGCAAAGCAAAGCAAAGCAAAGCAAAGGAAACGAAATGAAACGAAACAAAACAGCGGCCTGATATTTCTGCAAGACGTTCTTGATTGATCCATCACATGTGTAGTTTATAACGCCTTTTGACTACTCATATTTTTATCATCTAAATCACTGAGTGCTTGATGTGGGCTGCAGAGGAGAATTAAAATGGTGAGGCTCCTGTCCTAACATTTGTCGTTCATGAGTTGGTAAGTATTGAAGGGGAGTAAATTATATCTGCATATTATAAAGAGAGAATATATACCCATATATATATATAGATATGCTTCAATGCTACCTATAATACCATGAGAGAAAGATATATCATCCAGTTAGTGTGGGGAGCATGTCCAGAGCTAACTTTGGCTGACTTCTTGCTTGTGATCAATCATAAATGAGTCTGCTGACATCTGTCTTTGTTCTTAGTTAGGACATATGTTATATCCTCCCAAGTTCTTCCACTTATGCATATGTCTTTGAGAGACTGTGCAAGCCTAAAGGGAATGCCCTTAGTCAAATATAGATACTGTGTTCCATAAATCTTGTCACATAAGGATTTGTGGTCATGCTGGAATTGTTCATGCTTTTTTTCCTCCTCTTTTTTAATTAGATATTTTCTTTTTTTTTTTTCTTTTCCCCCAACTAAACCTGTGAAGTGCACACACCTCATACCATAACATGGATAACATTTAAAAATGATTGAGGGTTCTCCTCCAAGGGTCGGGGAACAGTGTTGACATGGGGCGGAAGAATGTAAGAGCTGGCAGAAGGGGCCGAGTGCTGTGGAATACTATCCTCCAAACACACAAAGCCATTGCACTCTTGAACTAGAAGCAGCTATAATTACCTGCACAAGACCTGAACAGAGCTGGGTTTATCAACATCCCATTGCAAATGGGGACCCACCCTCCCTGAGAAACCATTGCCAGTTAACGGTTAGTAGAGGGGAATGAAGCATTTTCTAATTAGATATTTTCTTTATTTACATTTTAAATGTTATCCCTGTTCCTAATTTCCCCTCCCCCCCTCCCCTGCTCACCAACCCACCCACGCCTGCTTCCTGGCCCTGGCATGTCCCTACACTGGGGGACAGAACCTTCACAGGACCAAGGGCTTCTCCTCCCACTGATGACCAACTAGGCCATCCTCTGCTACATATGCAGCTAGAGCCATGAGTCCCACCATGTGTTTTCTTTGATTGGTGATTTAATCCCAGGGAGCTCTGGGGGTACTGGTTAGTTCGTATTGTTGTTCCTCCTATGGGGCTGCAAACCCCTTCAGCTCTTTGGGTACTTTTCTCTAGTTTCTTCATTGAGGACCCTGTGCTCAGTCCAATACATGACTGTGAGCATCCACTTCTGTATTTTTCAGGCACTGGCAGAGCCTCTCAGGAGACAGCTATATCAGGCTCCTGTCAGCAAGCTCTTGTTGGCATCCACAATAGTGTCTGATTTTGGTGGTTGTTTATGGGATGGATCCCCAGGTGGGGTAGTCTCTGGATGGCCTTTCCTTCAGTCTCTGCTTCACACTTTGTCTCTGTAACTCCTTCCATGGGTATTTTGTTTTCCCTTCTAAGAAGGATTGAAGTGGAATTGTTTATGCTTTGTGTTGCTTGTCTTTAAAAGACACTGAGGAAATACACTTGCTCTCTGGCACAGTATTAACCATCAGCACTCCCATCTTTGTCTCTCTTGCATCTTCTTTCTGCCTTTCCTATAATCGTCCTCACTCCCCCAGTTGTGGATCCCAATGTTGACTGACTGGCTGGCCCTGGCAGGTTAGCTTTTTTTGTCAACCTGCCATACCTGGGAAGAGGTGATCTCAGGGAATTACCTCCATGTGATTGGCCTGTGAGCCTGTCTGTGGGGGCCTTTTCGTGGTTGCTAATTGGTGAAGAGAGGCTCAGTCCACTGCAGATGGTGCCATTCCCAGGCAGATGGATCTGAGCTGTTTAAGAAAGTGGGTTGAGCAAGTCTTATGAGAGCCATCTTTCCTGGATAAGTGTAGCTCTCACCCCTCATGAAGAGAAGCCTCTCTTTACCACAAATAGAGACCATCACAGAAAACCACAACAGGTCACAGTTCAGATCTCATGAGGTCACAGGGAGCCAGGCCCCAATGGACACATCTACATCATAGCTTCTGCATCTATGAATCAGGGAACACTGACAAGGGCACATTACAAAAGAAGGGGCAGAAAGATTCTAAGATCCAGAATGCCAGGTAGTCAGCTATGAAAGTCTCTCCTGGAAACGGCCACATAAACAAGACCAGAACAATGGCCATACCACACACACGTTAATGTGCAAGGGAGAATATAACATGAGATCCCCTTGACAATGACTTATAAGTAACTAATAAAGAGATTTAGCCTCTTCTGGGGACGAGTCCCCTTAGTGGTTGTCTAATATAGAGTAGTCATCCTTGAAACGTTTTATATACAAACAACAAAATGAACTCAGCAGGTTGTATTTATCTGTATTTGCAAATACACATACGAACGCACACATATGCAACAATTATAATCAAAGAAAAGGAGAGTGGGTGACATTGGAGGGGATTGAGGAAGGCTAGCTGGGAGAGACTGGATGAGAGAAAGATGGGGGAGGGGTACTATAATTATACTTTAACTAAAGCCATCAAACATAAAATAAATCTAAAAAAACATCACTACAGGTACATGCAGTTTTAATTTCAAGCTCTAATCCAATTTAATTCAGTATTAGTAGAGAAAATGAAATAAAATTAAGGGATTTGTTTAAAATGTTAAAACAAACAAAGAAAACGGAGCGAGTCATGGGGACTAAGCTAGTAAGCAGCATTCCTCCATAGACTCTGCCTCAGCTCCTGACTTCAGGTCCCTGCCTTGGCTCCCTCTGAGAACAGATTGTGAGCTACAAGTATGACATGAAATAAACCTTCTCCACCTCAAGTTAATTTTGATCAGTGATTTATCACAGCAACAGATAACAAACTAGGATAATGTTTTAAACAAATACAGAAAAATTTGACCTGACTGAAGTTTAACTTTTACATTCAAAATCTGCTTGCAGAATGTAGCAAAAATCTGTGCCTAGGGAGAAAATGGTAATTTCAAATGTTTATTAACAGAAGGAGAATGACCCAGGCATTTCAAGAGGCTAGTGGCTGGGGCACAGCTTGGTGGTAAATTGCTTGCCTAATGAGTACAAACTTCAAATAAAATAGAAGAGAAGAGACAATGACTATAAAATTATTAATGAAAGAATATTAAATTATTTTTAAGGCATAATAATATTTGGCATGTCAGTTGAGGTTGAGAGAAATACAGAGTACGTTTAAATAGGTCTGAAATGTCAGGTAGGGAAATAGAAGATATTCCTTCCAGTGCTACCGAGAGGAAAAGGTCGGCCTAGGACTTCACCTATACCAAGCAAGTGCTCTACCACCGAGTCTCATGTGTAACTGTGATGCAAATATCAATAGACAAATTCCTGGCTGAATTCAACTCACTAAAATTGACACCAGAGGAATTAAAATCCTATGATGCCCTTATATGTGTATGTGATGGATGCCAGGAAAAGAGATTGAAATTTTTAACTTTAAGTTGAGAGCCAGAGAGCTGGAAGAACATCCAGTCAGCACCTTGCTTTATAACTGTCCTGTAAGAGGACACATGTCCAGATTCAAGTTTTAAGACACCTCAAGCATGCAGTACCATATCAAACAAGGGAAGCAATTACCTTCAGTCTAAGTAAAAACTGATTTAAAGCTCTTTGCTATACTGCAAGTAAACTGGATAAAATAGTCTGAAACCTGACAACCTTCAAAGGTTAACACTGAGGAAAGTGGCTGGTCCACCATATCCTCGCTGCCGCTGTGTTTCATTGTCCTTCAATCCTCAGCAGCCAAAGGATTCCTACTGTCTGAATGTCAGCACAGTTTTCTCTTGGAGTTTAGGAAGAGACTGGTTTGTATGGGAGCATCTCACTCTGTTTTCTTTCTCTTCCTTTATTCTGGGATGACACACCTAAAAGCTATGGAAGTATACTCCTGCCCAGGATCCTTCATCAGTTCGAGAGGGGAGTTCCTCAGTCAACCTGGCTTTAGGCTTCATCACAACACCAGCTCCTGCTGCTCGCTACCTGTTACCTGTAGACTAAGGATTGATGTTTGTTACTTTCTGTTCACTGTGATAAATGAATGACTCAAGGAGAGAATGGTTTATTTTGCTTCACAGGGTTCAGAGATTCAGCCCATCATGGCAGGAGGTGTGACAGATGGAATATCTTACATTATGGTGGTCAGGAAGCAGAGAAAGGAAAGAGACTGGAGACCAACCATAGTTTCTACCTCCTGCCCTAATAGTGCCCCCATGCTGGAGACCAAGCATCCCGTATAGAGCCTGATGCTGTCTTCTCGTAGAAAAACTATAACAAACTTTTTTAAAGGTCCAATCGAGGTAACTGGAGAGTTCTGGTTATAGTTTTGGTGTGAACTGCCCCTATAGTTGTTACAAGTATGGCTGCCGTGTCACAGGTACATCATTAGAGGGCAGAGAAGAGGGACTATGCCTATGTACAGTGTTCTGACCTATGGACACATCTGAATGAGCCTAACATTGCCTGAAAAGAAGTAAGCCTGAGATGACACCCAGTGCCAGGAGCTAGTCAGACAGGCCAAGAAGGGCTTCCAAGATGTGGAACAAGCCAATGACTAGAAGAACCCTGCCTGGGAACCCAGACAGGAGTGAGCCTGAGACAGACAACCCCTTTAAGGGGCTACTTGGATGGGCCAGGTGAGTGAGCTAGAGACAACCACCAGGCTGGCTTTATGGGGTCTAGACAGGGAACTAGCCTGAGACAGCCACCAGTCTGGAACTTTGCTGCCCTGAGAGGGCAGACAATGCCAGAGATGACATCTGCCTGGTGCCATATACAATGCATAAGCACTCAGGTGCCACTGAAAGGAACAAGTAAGCAGAGAAGTGGAAGAGAAACAGAAGGGTGTGGGCACAATGGAGAGAGACAGAACTGGAGTTGAAGGTAGTGAGGAACAGCCTGCTCTGAGTAGCCAGCTGGTAATGCCACCTAGGACCAGGATGGAATCCTGGCCCATGCTGCCACCAGGGGCCACATCTGTGTCCGTGGTCCTGGAGCACCAGAGGTCTGTTACCACTAAATCCCAGGCAAATGTCCCTGGTCTGGGCTGCTGCCCTGGGTGATGTTGATAGCTGAGGGCTGTGCAGAACTGCCCCTCCCCTCACCTGGGCATCATGGGAGAGCTGGCTCTAGAGCTGGGCAGGAGAGCAGGGGAGATGAGCCTAGCCAACTGCAGTACTCGGTAGAGCTCAACCTGTACTAAGTGGGAGTTGCAAGTGAATTGATCCTGAGGATACAAGTGTGGGAGAATGGCCCTACCACTCATCTTCCGTGTGTTGGCATGGGTATTGGAGGGGGGCCCTTCTTCCCCCATAATCCCTCACTACCTGTGGCAGGTGGGAAATCTGGCCTTGCAGTCATGAGAGCAGAAGAGCTGTCGATCCCTCTGGACAGCTGTGGCACTCCAGAAAGCAGGCCCTGTACCTCCCCTGGGCAGCAGAGTAGAGCTGACCCTGGTGGCAAGGATGTATGCGAGCCAGCCCAAGGGCTTGAGGTTGGGAAAGCTGGGCCTGCCACTTAACTGGCATGTGGTAACAAGGACAAGGGAGAGTTCCCCCCAAACCCCAGTCATCCAAGGCAGGCAGAAGAGCTGGTCCTAATATTCTCAGAGCAGGAGAGCTGACCATGTCTCTTTTCCGTTTGGAGCTTATCCAACTCCCTTCCTTCACAGTATTTACGTTTCATTATGGCTTTGCCACAATCTTCAATTTCTCCCCAAAGCCCTTGTGGTCCATCTCCCCTCCTTCTGTAGGCATGTTCTTCATTCTTAGCTGGGTGACCACGTCCCAGGCTCCAGCTCAGAGTAGGAGTTTTATCACAAAGAGTAGGGCTAAAACACTACCAGTCACTCTTACCAAGTCAAGCATTATGGAATAGTACACAAGGGATGGATAAAATCAAACCAGGTTGGGCTAAGAGTCTGCCTCTGGTCCTTACAGGGTTCACCCTATTAGACTTTCAAGGTCTCATTTTTATATATAAAAGGGAGGAAATAATGATTATTTGATAGCTCTGTAAGACCATTAGTGGGTATTTAGAAAACACCAAATCAGGGTTTATATTCTCACTCCATGAATTTCCGTGACCCAAAATTATTCTCGATGGCCCCGTCTTCTTGTCATATGGGGTATCAACTCAAGAACTCAACTTTTTCCACAGTTCCAGTTTCCTTTCTCTGCATCCATGCTAATATCTGATGGTCTAAGCTTCCTTAAAAGGACAAGCAAGAATCACAACTGGATATGTCGTGATTCTATTATACCCCTGACTAGAATTAGGATTCCATTCCACACATTAAAGAGCTTGTTCATGATGCAGATGCTGCTATGGGATCAGGGCTCACCCACTGAAACCTTCAAGATCTGAGTAACGATTCTGACAGAGATATTGTCTTATTTAGGTTTTTATTGCCGTGATAAAACACCATGTCCAAGGCGACTTCTAAACAGAAGAGTTAATCTAGGCTTATAGTTCTAGAATGACAGTCCATCACTCTCATGGCAGGGAAGCTTTGGTGGCAAGCACCAGGCATCGCAGCTGGAGCTGCAGCCAAGAGATCACATCTTAAACCGTGAGCAGAAGGAGAAAACTTCCATCCTAAATCTGTCCAAGGGTCCCCAGGGATAATTTTCTCATCATAACTAAAACACCTTTGTTATGCAAGAAATTTAGAGAATTTTGGAATTTTCATCTCAGGAACCCAAGATGAGCCCCAAATTCTTTCTCATACCAGAGCATCTAATGAGCACTCTTAGACTAGACTAAGAGGGTGTGTTCTTCCTACAGGATAGACAGTGTTTCCCAAAGCCAGAAGGTGTGAGGTGAACAAAAAGCTGGAAGACAGACAGGCATTTGGGATACAACCACTCTTGAGCTTGTTTCAAGTCAAGATGCAACTCGTCAAGTTTGTTGTTGTTGTTGTTGCTGCTGCTGTTGTTGTTGGGGGATGGTGGTTATTTGAAACAGGGTCTCACTCTGCAGCCCATGCAGGCCAGCAGCTCTCTGTAGCCCTGGCTATTCTTGGACTCCAGAGTGCTAGGGTTCAGGGTGTGTGTCCTCCTACATGGCTAGTGAACACCTTTGTCACACAGACTTTGCTGGCTTCTCAAGAATGAGTATGGTTGTTGATGAAGTCCCCTAAAGTTGGCAGTTAGGAGTTTTCAATATATTTCAAAATTTATTCTTTAATAATTTCATAATGCATGTCATGTGCTCTCTTATCTCCTTAGTTTGGGAATTTGCAAATGCGGTGCTGCCTGAACCAGGGCCTCAGATGTGTTTGCTGCTTTGGGGTATCTTTCAATGCTACTGAGTGATTTTTTTTTTCCTGTAAGAAAGAAGAAAGAAAGAACAAAGGGGAGGAGGGAGAGAGAGAGAAAGAGAGAGAGAGAGAGAGAGAGAGAGAGAGAGAGAGAGAGAGAGAATGGTAATTGGCTGTTAGGTCCAAAGAGGACCCCCAAATTCCCAAATAGC
>NC_034609.1:10587177-10637563 GCF_900095145.1 Mus pahari
TTTTTCCCTGTGCCCATATCTTTGAGGCTTTTCCCCACTTTCTCCTCTGTCAATTTCAGTGTCTCTGGTTTTATGTGGAGGTCTTTGATCCACTTAGAGTTGAGCTTTGTACAAGGAGATAAGAATGGATCAATTCTCATTCTTGTACATGATAACTGCCAGTTGTGCCAGTACCATTTGTGTAAAATCCTAATCTTATAAAAGGTACCAACTTGTTATAAACTGTTAACAATAACTAAGACATTCAAATTAATGATCACCTTATAAATGAACAAATTATTTAATGTGGTCAGAGCTATGTTTGTATGCTATGCTAAGAGCAAATGTAGTTTATTTATAAAGACAAGTTTAGAGAGACCAATTTGTATCTCCTATTGTATAGTCTCATATATATATATTCAAAGCTAAGCTTGAAACAAATAAGTCAAAACACATTTAAAGTAAACTTAACATTGTTTTAATGTGAAATAATATTCAAAATCAGGTATATAAATTGGTTATGAAAAACTGAATGCTTGAGTAAAATGGGTTAAATTTACAAAGCTGTTGCATGGCAGGAAACCTCGAGGCTCAAGTAGTTCTCTCAGATGGAAAAAAGTTCCCTTGGATGAAGCACCATCGTACCAGAGTCGGTTGCATGCTAGCCTGCTTACAGGCCAAGCATGCATGGGAAGTAAGACCTGCCAGATGTCTGCTGCCTCTGCCCTGGCTGTGTAGGCCTGACCAACTCCAGCCGTACAGGCCAAACCAGAAGAACAAAATGAAACCAACCTCTTCCTTCTTTAAGGGTAAAACTCCTTATGTCTCACATAGAGGGGGGTGGGTTCTCTTGCCCAGAGGAAGACCTCAGTGGTATCCTAAATGTCTCAAATAAACAGAGAGGCAAATATCTTTTACTCTTCCCTCAGTATCTCCTGAACTGATCTGTGGAAGTGCTGGAAGCAGGGGTCTTGGTACACGTCTATTGTGACTGGTGTGGGACCTGCATGCTAGTTCAACGGGTCCTGTCTTTTACCTGACATTCAGTTCTTTCCCTTAGCAAGTCAAATTCCAGAGTTTATGCCCTGGCCTCCCATATTCCTGGTTTAAAGGAAGATGCCAGATGCTGTCATCAAACTCACAGCATTGGAAAATTATGCAGAATATCCAATCAGTGTCTTTGACAGGCGGTTTTGTATCTGTAGCATCAGGGAATGAGTCTATTAGGTGAAACCCCAGGCCCCAGATTCCTCAGGAGGAGGTGACTGAGATGAAGGAGGTTCTCTCCAGCCTGAGCTCACCTGTGGTGCTTTGGGAATATAATCCAGTCTCTACCCAGGTAGAGAGCTCCGGGGACTGCACTCCCATCTTGCCGCACATTGGCTGTGGGCTAAGGAGCCTGGGGGAAGAGAGACTGCTGCTCTCCAGGTGTTCCCTGAGGCTTGGGGATCTTTTCTTAAACAATTCCAAAAGCCAAAAGCTCCCTTAATGTGTTTACCTTGCTTTACGAATTCTGCCTCTAAACAGCCAATCTAGACGTGAAGAGACAAGCTTGCAGATGTCCCAGGGCCCCAATATGCTGACCTAGGGATTTGTCCTTCTGCAGGACAGGTAAAGGGAGGCTTTAGCTGCTTTTTGTTAATTCAGTCAATGTTACATGTAATTTATTACCGATTTGACAAGACTGGCTACTTCTATCTTTCATCTGTTGGTCAAGTGTACGGAATAAAAATGTTGCAGAGAATTTTTGAAAGGTTTTGTTAACAGGGTTAATTTTAGAAAACTTTGTAAAGTCAATCAGTTACTCTTGACAAGGCAGACACTATCTCTGGGAGTATAATTTTTACATTATAATTGGAAATAATTTATTTTTGGAGAATAAAATTGAGAATTAAATTGTCTCTTTATATAACCTGACACTATGAAATAAATTCACTATATAATCTTAGGATGTAAGTAAAACAGTTCAATGTTAACAAAAATATTGTATTTTAATGTTTCAAATACTATATATGATCATTTAAGGAAGAAGTCCCAATTTTTACAATTGTTTCTAACAAAAAAAAAATGTTTGTGTTACTTGCAATACTCTAGTTTTTCCCCATTAACTAGTGATGGTATTGTGAATATTTGAAACAAATAGACAAAGTTCATCATACTTAGAAGCAAGGAACATCCCTTAGACACTTTCTGTTCAGATTCATTCCTTAGATACTAAGTTTAGCTGACTCTTACAAAGCTTCCAGGTGCTCAGCCTTCCCCGGGAGTCTGATGTAACAAATAGCTAATTAGTTACCTTGTTACAGAACTCTGGTGCACAGTCCAGCCAGTTTCACAATGTTTAACCTTGTGGTACACTGACTCATGTTAATCTTGATGTGTAACTCATTTTAACCAGGTAACTCTCTCCCGCTCCCTCCCCCACTTTTTTCACCAGTTCACTCTGTCATCTCTGCCTCTGCTCTTCCCCCTCCTCCAACCCTCCCAGAAAAATCTCTCACTTTTATTCTGTAAACAAACCCTCTGCTTAGAGTCCTCTAACAATTGTCTTTCAAGTCCCTTCAGGAATGCAGAACACCAATCAAATGATCCATTTCACCAGGTCAAGTTAAGACTCTCCCTACTAGCCGACAAGAGGACTCTCTCTTCAATGACTACCTTCTCTGACATAGACTCTTATGCTAGCTATTCTTATATCAATTTGACACGCCATCAGGAAGTATTTGAAAGGAGGAAAACTTAGTTGAGAAAATGTTTCCATAAGATCTGGCTGTGAGGCATTTTCTTAATTAGTTGTTGATGGGAGAGAGCCCAGCCCATTGTTGGAGGGTAATTTATCCCTGAGCTGCTTCTCCTGGGTTTTATAAGAAAGCAGGCTGAGCAAGCCTTGGGGAGCAAGCTAGTAAGCAGAGCCCCTCCATGGCCTCTGCATCAGTTCCTGCCTCCAGGATCTTGCTCCATTTGATTTCCTTTTCTGACTTCCTTTGGTGATAAACACCAGTGTACAAGCTGAATAAACCGTTTCCTCTGGATCTTGCTTTTTGGTCATGGAGTTTCATTGCAACAATAGAAACCCTATCTAAAACAACCCTCCTCATCAAAAAGCACCTGTAATACTCCTGCCCTGCATTTTTATATCCTCTCAGAGTTAGGAATGATAGTTTTCTAATGAAAGACTACATTTCCCAGCGTCCCTTGAGAGCTTCAGGAGTCATTCCTGCCCATATAAGGGGCCTCATCTTCTGAAAATACTTTGGCTTTCTGAGTACACGGATGAAAAAGAGGCCCCTCACCATGAATAAACATGATCTTGCCTAAGGTCAGGCCAAGCCTTTTTCTTTCCCACTTCCGTCTCCCTACAATTGCTCTTTTAAAAAATTATTTATTTTATTCATATGGGTTTACTGTAGCTGTCATCAGACACACAAGAAGAGGGCATCGGATCCTATTATAGACAGTTGTGAGCCACCATGTGGTTGCTGGGAATTGAACTCAGGACCTCTGGAAGAGCAGTCAGTGCTTGTAACCACTGAGCCATCTCTCCCCCACCCCTCATGGCTGTTCTTTAATGATCTAACAGCCATTCTTCCCTCATTTCCCCCTACAGCTGACTGCCTATCCCCAGTATATAGGACATATATTTTCCTATTAACACATGCCTGTAGCACATATGAACCCTCCCCTCCCCCACGACGGTTCCTATGCACTTCTGGTGCACAAACCATCCAGGCAGCTACTCTAACTTCCAGGCTGGTCCAGCCTCCAGGTCCCTCCCACCACGGCAAACACACGTCTTTAAAAGCATCACGGCTTTCCCTGCCTTTTGCGTTCTCTTTGTCCCTAGAGAGGTAGTCATGGCAGCTCTCATTCCCCTTGTCCCCGTATACTTTTCTCTCTATCCATGGAGTGGCTTAGTCTAGAGGCTTCACTGTCCTCTTTTTATAACAGTGACAAGATCAGGAGACAGAGAGTGGTAAAGTGGGGACAGGACCCCAGAGCAGCAGCTCTGAGAATGTCCTGGTAAGAGGTTATCAGGTCACCAGATGGCTCTGTCTCCTTTCCTGCCTCTGTCTCCTTTCCTGTCTCCTGAAGAACACCTCTGCCATGACTGGGGATGAGAAACACATCAGCCCCAGTGTGGCCAACTGGACTAACCGGCCATCCCCTTCCTGTGCCTCACCCAACTTGGCTGTAAGAGCCCCTCACAAAGGGCTGGCTCTAGCAATTCAATGGGACCTGCTGTGGCGTCTATAGTGGTTTGAGGAGTCAGTTTCCCTGAACTGCTTAGATGCCTCAATTAAGTCCAAAGCAAGATTCCTGGTTTCAATCCAGAAATAATTTCAAGACTAAAGAATGAAGCAGAGTTGGGTTTAATAAGAAAATTTGATATACATGTTAAACATAAGGATCATGATTCTCAAAGGAAAAATAAATCCCTTTATTGTTTGTACAGTAGGTATATATTGTAGTCTGGATGAAAACTGTTCCTATAGGCTTGTGTATTTGAATACTCCCAGCTTGTGGTGCCATTTGGGTGGTTATGGGACCTTTAGGGCATTGAGCCTTGCTAGAGGACGTGTATCATTGAGCGTGGGCTTTGGGAGTTTATAGCCTTGTCCTGAGAGGACTGAGTTAGCCAGAGCCAGGCTAACTCCATGACTGCTGCAAACTAGCACTTTGGGAAACTAGGCCTATGTTTCTGTTTCCCAGGAAAGAGAACCTGGATACAGGAACCCCTGTGGTCAGCCAACCACAGCTGCGGGCAACCAATCTGAGGATACCTTGTGACCTGGCCTGCAGTAAGAAGAGGTAGCTAGAATGAGTAAGCCACCCCCTGGGACATCTCCAGAGCTTAACCAATTGTAGAATCAGTCAGACCCCTAGAAATAGAGCTAACCAATAAAGGTAAAAGGGCACATACCTGTCCCTAGAATTCCCCAAACTGACAATAAAATATGGACCTGTGAGTCCACCAGAGGTCTCCATTCCCAAATGGGGAGACCCCTGAGTGCAGGAAATTCAGCTGAATAAACACTCTTTGCTTTTGCATATTATTTGAGTTGGGGTGTAATTCTCTAGTCATCTTGGACCCTAACAGCCCACTTCCAGCCATGCTTCCTATATGCAGATAAGACATGATCTCAGTCGTGCCTTCCTAGTCACTATGGACAGCCAGCCCTCTGCAACCATTAGCCAAATAAATGCTTCCTCCAGTAGCTTGTCACCATGGTATTTTATCTCAGCAACAGAAAAGAAGCAAATACATCATACATGTCACTTTAGGTAGGGGCTTTTGGAATTACTGTCTTCAAAGGTCTAAACGCAATCACAGGTGGTTCCTACGGCTCCTGGAAGGATTACAGTTGCTAAGATTACAGAGACACAGGAAGGTAAGAGATCTGTACTTCAAAGTTGAGTCTTGTTTGAGATTCCCAGAAAGCATCCTTGGGTCAGTAATACATTCCTGCCAAGGTCATACGCTCCCAGGCCTGGGGCACTTGTACCCCTGTGCCAGCTTTATATAAAAGGAATAATATTTCTTTACACACATCTCAACTGTGCTGGCAAGAGGCTTCTGCCAGACTCCAGGTGGAAGGAGTCCTTTTCTTTCCATACAACCATAATCTTCCCTGTCTAGCCTGCCTGGGGGGTAGTCAGGAGTTTGTCCTTGCAGCTGTTAGTTTGGGAATTTCAGCAGGCCAGATTATTGGTAATGGTGATAAAGTTAATAGAATGATAGTTAACAATTTTAGTGCGAGTAGGTGCCAGGTGTTATACTGGGACTTGGCTTTGCATGGTCCCACTTCATTTTCAAGAGTCCTGGTCATACCTGCTCTTGTCTGCCCTTTGCCATGGGCAGTGCTGCTTTCTTCACGAACAAGCTCACTGATTCTCAGAGAGATTAGACAGCTTGTTCAAAATGCTTTAACTAAAGAGGCTTGTTTTCCACAATGGATCATAACTTCAAAATACATATCCCCAGCAGTTAGCACAGTGCCACTGCACTCCAGTTTGCCCTAATGACGTAGACGAATAGCCCTGAAGTTTTAGCTTAGGAATCATTTGTTGACAGCTCTACCTATGTGCCCCTGATTCTTGGAGGATCCTCCCACAGGGTAGTAGCAGGGCAGTCGGGGTACGTTGGGGGTGGAGAGAGTCTTAAGGTGAAATGGTAGCAACAATGTTGGTGTAGCAAAGGTAGAAATGGTCTTGGTACCAGAATTTATTTTTATAATCAAGAGAACTTTCTGATGAATGTCACACCCCAGGATTTGCCACTGTCTGGAGGTCACCTGACAGATGACTAATGCCACTAAGAATGTTGACCTGAAATTGTCTCACAGATTAGTAGCTTTCCCGGGTCACAGTAATTCAGTAAGCAAAGGTTCTACAGGGTGGAGGATGACACATATCTTCCACAGTAAGACTCAGGGCTGCTGGTACAGAGAAAGGAACGTTTGGGGAATCTCGTCAGAGAACAACCCCTCAGTCTCACCCATTCCGTTGCCCTTAAAGCCTTCATGAGATGTGTGATTTCACTTGCTCAAGGTGCCACATTTAGTAAAACAGACACAGTTCTCACACTATGAATTTTCTAGACTTGATAGATTCAACAAATCTATCCAGGCTAGGTGGACATCATGGGAATTCAGACACAAATCACCTGTGATCACTGCCTTGGAAATCCAGAGATTTATGTGAAAGATAAGATGGATCCACAAATCACATAATACAAGGCAAGACTCGGCAGTGAGTGGCCTAAGGGAGACAGGAGTAAATCAGTGAAGGGTATAAAAGAAAAAGCAGGCGTTTCAAAGATGACTATGCTGAGAAGGTGAGGTATTAAGCTAGAAATCGCAAACTCGAGGCTCCTCTCTGAGTCTTCTATGGGGAAATAAAGAATAAACATTTAAGGCAGAACAGCAAGGAAGCATAGAAATTGTGGCAAAATCTATTTGCTCTGAGTTTGTTACAGAAGGAACTGACCACAATAAATGAGAAATGGGACTTAGAATATGGGCCGAGATTAGACAAGGGAGCGCTTTGCCAAGGAACATGAATTCCTCATCTTTTTGAGTATGTTCAGTAAGAGACCCTCACTAGCTTCCTGTAACAGGCCCCTCTCTCCAGGGAAACATTTAAGGACAGACTTGAAGTTGTGATCTATCTGGTGATGGCAGTATATGCTAAGAGGGGTTATGATTCCAGGCCTGGGAAACATGCCAAGAAGATTATCAGATGAACATTTTGTGTTTATGGCTAAATAAGAAACGAGACAGCACACTGCTGGAAGGACATTGTATTGTGTGTGCCTCATGTTTATGTAATCCACAGATTAAGATCCCCAAAGAAACCAGCTCCCGGCCATGGCTCCTTTGCTATAAATAATACCTGTAGCCCATCTTCCTGTTCTGCCCAACCAACTGTTCTCTGAAGAACTCCACCTTCATGCTGATTGTGGGTCTCGTTAATATGCTCACGGGCAGTTTTCCAGAGCCCTGTCTCATTGTGTTGATTAAATCAATTGTGCTGACCCTGCTTCACTGACAGCACAGGTGGGACAATCATTACAAATCTCTTCTCTCTCTCATCCCTGATTTGGACCTACAGATGGCCCAGCAGACTTTTCCCTTCCTGCATCCTAACTCCACCTAGACACAGATCTATGGGTTCTCTCTATCTTCTGGCTCAAGGAACACTGAATTTACCACCACTACTCCAGATGCTGTATTGACAGAACTTTAGTTGGCATTTCCAGGATGGGATGAAGCTATGGAGCCAGAGCTGAGAAGCCTGGATTTTAGCCTTGGCTCTGCCAGTCACTTTCTGTGGATCGTATGCCCAGCATCCATTTTGCTTTCTTCTTTACAACAGCATCTAACTGTCCCAAATCAAGAGATTCTGGTGAACCCATCCTAAATCCCTAGGTAGAAGCTCTCTTTGGCTTCAGCTAGTCAGAATATCTTCTTTCAGGGGCTAGCATTCAGAGATGTGCCCCACATCAAGACAAGAATTAGAGCCAATGAGATTAACCTCTGAGACCTTACTTGAACTATTGATGGAAATAGTGTTTTCAAGGAGGAAGCAATTAGGCCTGAGGTGTACTGAAGTCAAAGCTGGTTCCACTATGGGGGAGAAGAAAAGGGAGAGATGGAGCAGAGGGGGAAACCATTGGGTTTCAAATTTAGTCTGAGTGAATGGTTAGATGTGTCTCTAAACCATGAATTTATAGGAGATATTTCACTGTTTTCTATGAAAGCCAATAATTCATTTATGTTTTCCCCATGAGTCTGTTTGGAATGAGACCTAACTGTCTTGCAACTCCGTCATCTGTGCTGTGTGCTATTTGCTGAGTTATGATCTCTCAGCATTTCAGTTCCCTCTCCTATCATATGAGGGTCCAGGCTGCTCAGTTGCATTCCAGAATTTTGCTTGGAGTTCTCTGTGGGACACCAGGCTGTTCTGCCTGATAAGAATGGCAGAAAAAAAACTTGGAGGCAAACCTTCTCTTGTGGTCGATGGTGATGGAGTTGGACCATTCTTAGGGAATTACAGTTTTTAGGTGAGCCCTGGAGAATGGGAAACAATGAGTTTGCTTAAAAAAAAAAAAAAAAAAAAAGGAGTTTTCCTTCCAGATCATAGAATCAACCAGGCAAGTAAAAAAAATCTGGTAAGATTGTCTCAATGGCTGGAAATCATAATTATAAAAGCAAACAGCTACCCAGTTTCAGGGGGCACACACCCTTTCGAGCATCCGTTTCCATGAGGCAGGGTCTCTCACCTTCATGCGGGCATCTTACATTCATATTGTGACTTGAATTCCTGAAGCATAAAGTCTGGGTCTTTAACTCAGCGTCTCCATGGTGCCCAGTTTGGTACGCTTTTTGTTCACAATGAGCTGAGGCCAAGAGGCAGAACAAAATCAGTAATAATGCAAAGGCAGGGCAGGACACACCCAGCTCCAGTTAGCAGGCCTCCGGTGAGAGACAAGAGGAAATGGGGCCATAAAATTACATTTTGAGAGAACCTCAAATGCCCAGATAAGGTATTTGAGCCATATCACCTTTATAGAGAGGGTTAAATAATAAGGCAATCAAAGGATATGTCTATACAACCACAATGCACTCAGTCTCTTTAATGATCTAGGCTGGTGACAGACCATTTGACATGGAGAATTTGTGTGGACTGAAAACATATTTTTCTCTGAAGACAGCTTGGGAAGGTTCTGGCTTTTGCTTTTGGCACCTTTCCAAGAACAATCAATTTCCCTCTTTAGGCTCATTCTCTACAGGTGTGGACAATCAGGGAGTTGAGAAAAAAGCAAAATCATACAGGTATCAGAGCAATCAAAGCCCATCACTGCTTAACAACCCCAACAAAGACACACACACATATACAGAAACACACACACACGGGAGGGGCGGGGAACACACACATACATATAGAAACACACATATAATGCACACATGTAAACAGAAACACACATATAATGCACACATACACACATAGGAATGCATATATATACACACATAGGAACACATGCACACACATAGGAACACACACACACACACTGTGCTTAGCCTCTCTTCTGACTCATCATACACTAAAAACAAATTCGTCTGGATCTTCCTTCAAGCCTAATGTTCTCTGTGAATTTCCTTTTACCAAATAAGCTACCAATGTCTTTGCAATATTGCATGCCCCGAAGTAAGCATCCACTTAGACTTCACCCCATGTCACTGCCTCCTCATCCAGCCTGCAAGTCTTTCAGCTTCATCCTCATCAATCTTGCCCGTTCACATTTGCACTGAGGCTGCTTGAACAACTGTTAACAATCTTTACAGGATGTTTTGGGTTCAAAACAGCCATGATTTTACAGAAAGTTGCACAAACAGCACAAAATCCCTCTTGTGCTCTGTCCAGTTGAGAACAAGTTACCAAAATGTAGCCTTTGGTACTTTTCAGATAATGCAGCTACTATGAAATCTGTAACACAATGTTACTTCTAGGAAATTAAAATGGATACATGCAGGACTGGAGAGAGGACTCAGAGGTTAAGAGCACTGACTCCTCTTCCAGAAAGCCTGGGGCTGGCTCACAGTATCTATGCCTGGCAGCTGAAAACCATATGTAACTCTAGCTCCAGCTCCAGGTTATCTGAGTTCCTCTTCTGGCCTCAGCTAACAGGTTTACTCACATGCATGTACCCCCTTACAGATAGACACACACATGCATGCACGCACATACACACAATAGAAAAAAGTATATACATGACTACAACCTGCAATCCAGGTCCCACACAGCTCCTCCAGGAGTTCCAGTGCACATGTTGGTAGACAGACCCAGCTCAGCTCCACACATTTAATTGCAAATGTATTCAGTCTGTGACAATGCCATATTTTCTGACCTTAACAGACTTGAAGACCACAGGGGGCTTGGCTGTAGCCTCCTGAGCAATCGACTTTTGTGTCTTTGACATGACACAACAGAAGTGAGAGGGCACGTTTCCGTTGACTTTCGCTTGGTAACTTTGATCACTTAATAAGGAGGTTTTATTCAGCTGCAGACAAATTTTCTTCTGTCCCTTACAGTTGACATTTTTTTCTTCTCTTTTTTTGGAGGACAATCAATGTTTTATTTAAAATTAAAGAACACTTAAAAATAAAGCATATAATGCAGTTATGGTTTTATTGTGCAACTTAAAACAGAGGTTTTCAACCACAGGTAACCATCAAGTCTTACCTCAGATGAAGTGTGTTGGGCAGCCAGCCCTTAACTGCTTCCTGACTATCGGGGGATGGGATGGAGGCAGGATGCAGCCATCCCTGTGTACAGGCAGCCTGTTCCTTCTCAGAAAGACATTTTCTTTTCTTCTTCTTCTTGTGACTCAATTTCTCTTCTCAGGGTTTCATCCAGCATCCAGATTGAAATCTGACGTCCTCACATCGGGGCTACAGCCAGTTCCAGGAGAACAGGCCTTGTTTCTCTCGTTCTAAGGCTTGTTCACAGTGGCTTCTTCAGAGGTGAGGCCCACACACTGGCTTTCACCGATTTCTTTCCCAGCTGTGCTATGGAGCAGATGAAGTTGGCCACAACCATATCTTCATCACCTCCTTCTGTCCCATTGGCCCCTCTGTCTGTACGCACGCCTTACGGCTTCTTCAGTTCTTTTAGCTGTTGCTTAAACTGTATGTTTTCATTGTCTTTAAAGTCAGCCTCAGAATTTTTATCCTACAAAATTAAATTTTTCTTCTCCGATATTAAGTCTAAATCAGGCATTGCTTCTTCTTTGGCATGATTTCTGGATGCCTTAACATAAGGGTTTAGTTTGCCATCCAGTTTAGCAAGTTTGGCTCTGGCCTTGTCTACACTGTGTTCATCCCTCACTTCAGCCAGAGTCCCCACAAGGTCAAAAGCAACATTAGAATGTGTCCGTGCTGGAACCGAAGCTGGACTGCAAAGTTCTGAGGAGGAAAGCAGACCCCAGACCTCTAAGGGATATGAAATTAATTGAACCTGAGTTTTTTACTGGCCTGGCCTGGTATTTTGAAATTGTTATCTGACTGCCTGACCTAGTTCAGTGATGTCCACCCAAACACTGTGCATGCAGATCCCAATTCTTTTCCTCAACCTCCTTCCTCACTGACTTTTCCTCATGAAGGGAAAGCATCGTACTGTGAGATTGCATACACACTCTACTTCCTTTCAACTTTCAATGTATCATCATCGACATCATCACCATCACTATCATCGTCATCGTCATCATCATCATCATCATCATCATCATCATTTACTGTTTTTTTTTTTTTTCCCAGACAGGGTTTCTGTGTGTATTCCTAGCTGTCCTGGAACTTGCTCTGTAGACCAAGCTGGCCTTGAACTCACAGAGATCTGGCTGCCTCCACCTCCCCAAGTGCTGGGAGTAAAGGCATACACTGCCACCACCCCTCAGTCAATGTATTATTTCTATGAGTATGGAGTTATAGACTCTGGGTTTGGAAGTTACTCTGTTGCTAAGATCTCTTTATTTATTTATTTATTTATTTATTTTTATTATTATTATTTTCTTTATTTACATTTCAAATGCTATCCCGAAAGTTTCCCATACCCCTCCCCCCACCTCTGTTCCCCTACCCACCCACTCCCACTACTTGGCCCAGGCCTTGCCTTGTGCTAGGTCATATGGAGTTTGGAAGACCAAGGAGCCTCTATTCCCACTGATGGCCGGCTAAGATCTCTTTAGATACTCACATTACTGGTGGACCTTTCATGATGGATTCTGTACTTTTAACGAGACTCATGCAATTTTCCAACATATTCTCACTTTCTGGCATAACATGTAGGTTTTCCTTGGACTTACCCCTCTCAGCTCTTAAAAAACAAAAAACAAAAAATAAAAAAAATAAAAGAAAGAAAGGAAGGAAGGAAGGAAGAAAGAAAGAAAGTCCAAGATCTATACTGTAGGTGTGCTTATTAGGATTAGACTGTCCCAGTGGACAAGCTAAAGACTGAACCACATGTTTATAGCTCTGGTGATCTCCGTATCCACATAGATTGAAAACTCAAAGTTAACAGAACATGGTAAGTTTATTACAGTTTTCTTCTTTTGCACATTTGTAAATCTCTGACCATGTAGGAAGATGTAGCTCAGTGGTAGCACAATCACTTAGGACAAACAAGGCTTTAGGTTCTTTGTCCTACGAGGAGGCAGGGAGGGGAGGGGGAGGTGGTCGAGGAGGGGGATCTTGTCTCCACTTGTCCTCATGGTATTTATTTCTCAAGCCTTCTGTGTGTTTCCCATCTTCCCTTTCTGGTGCCCTGATTTGCTGTCCTGTGTAATCATCCTGTTTAGTCCTCTGGCTATGACCGACCTCCATTCTGGCTGTAGCCCACGGGGACACGCTTGGTATCCTGCCTTGGCAAGTACTCCACACCAAATTGCCACCTGCAAACCACAAGAAGCTTCTCCATTCCTTCTGGGCTCCAACATGTTGATGGAATGGTTCTCACTGGGCACTGTGAGATGTCTCTTGTGTGTGTCGCTCTCATCCCCAGTAGATCTGGAGAAGATGTGCTTGACTCCCATCTTTCTTGGGCACAGCACAGGCCCTCCATGCGCTACTGCAGTGGGATGTCTCAGGTGCTCTGTTGTCTGTCCCTGCTATGTGAAACTCTGAACATTTTCCTATTGCTCAAAAAACTCTCAGAATAAATAGTGTTTAAAAATATTTTTGAATGTTCCTTTTCACTTTCTCTCTATTTCTCTCTCTCCCTCTTTCTTTCTTTCTTTCTTTCTTTCTTTCTTTCTTTCTTTCTTTCTTTCTTTCTTTCTTATTGAAAAAGAACCACCTTGGTTTCATTCCACATATTCTGATCATGCTTTTCCCCATTTCCCAATTCCACCTAGCTCCCCTCACCTTCCAACTCCACACTTTTTTGTTCTCTTTCTTTAACAAACAAACAAGAAATACACAAACACAAAATCAGAAATAGACTGGAATATACAAACAAAAGACTGATGAGACAACGAATACCCAAGCAAAGCTGTATGAGACAAAAAGTATGCGGAAATGCTGCTGGGTTCCTTTTGTGCTGGCCGTCTACTGCCGAGTACCGTGCTGGCCCTTGAAGCATGATTAATGTACCCACTGAGACTCCATTAGAGAGAAATGATTTCTCCTTTGCCACTGCATGTCAATTGCAGATTGCTTCTTGGCTAATGTAGGAACCCTTGTCCATTTCCCTCTTCGATTCTGGAGCCCCATCTGACTGGAACCTGTGCAGGCCCTATGAGTGCTGCCACAGTCCCTGTGAGTTCATATGTATATCAATCTTGTGTCCAGAGGGCACTGTTTGCTTAGAGCCATTCATTCATCACCTCTGCCTCTTACAATCATTCTGCCTCCTCTTTTGCATAGGTCCCTGAGATCTGAAAGGAGGGTTTGGTGAGGACACCCCGTTTAAAACTGGATGCTCCAATATCTCTCGCTCTCTGCACACTGTCCAGCTGTGGGTCTCAAGCTTCTCTGACAATGGCTGAGCAAGACCCTGATCTGTGGGTGTAACAGAACATCATTTTATTGCTATGTTCCTTGAGCAAAATAGTATTTGGTTTTCCTCAAAGCCCAAAGCCTGTGCAGTCTCAGGTTCTTGGCCACCCTATCATTGTCAGACATGAGTTTTGTCTCGTGGAATGGGCTTTTAATCAAACCAGAGAGGGTTGATTACTTTTACAACATGTGTGTCACTGTTGTGCTAGCATATCATGTAGGCAGGTCCCCACTGTAAGGTGCAGAGTTTATAACTGGGGTGGTGATTACCTTTCCCCTAGGGCAGCATACCAGGTACTTTCCAGTATCATGGATACTAGTAAGAAGAAGTGAAGCTTCGAATTAGGCACCTGCTCAACCATGTTCAGTGAGATATGTGTTGTTGTTTTCCGTCATAGGGTCTTCCAATATTGGACAAGCCTCAGGAATAGCCTGAGATATTTGGAGGTTTCAGTGGGTCCCTTTAGTCCATTACTCGAACAAATGTAGCTTTGACACTGAAGGGTTATTCATTGCTGGTGGAAGTACAAACTTGTATAGCCACTATGGAAATCAATATGGCAGATGATCTGGAAGCTGTGAATAGATCTACCTCAAGATCTAGCTCCACCACTCTTGGCCACATGCCCAAAGGATTCTGCATCCTACTGCAGAGACACTTGCCTAGCCAAGTTCATTGCTGCTCTGTACATCATACCTAGAAATTGGAAACAGCCTAGATGTCTATTAGCTGATGAATGGATAATGAACACGTGCTACACTTACACAATGGAATATTACTCAGCAGTTAAAACATGAAATCATGATATTTACAGGTAAATGCATGAAGCTAGAAAAAGAATCATCCTGACTGAGGTAACACAGACCCCAAAAGATAAATATTGTGTTTTCTTTCATGGATGGCTGTTGGCTCTTAAGCCTTCATCATGGATGTTACAGTCCATACAACCACAGAGGCCAGGTACCTAGTAAGAGATTAAGTATGAGGAGAGGAGCTCCCAAGGAAGGGGCGGTATGTTATGGAGAGACGTGAGAGAGACTGAGAGGATTAAATGGGGAGGGAGATGGAAGAGGGATAAGTTTGCCGCTTTGCCTCCGTGAAGGCTACAGTTCTCCTAACAGACCATGTGACATTTTCCAACTGGGCCTTGTGTTTCCCAAGCCTCACCCTGTGTGAGAGCTGAGTGTGGAATACCACAGCCTTTCTAAGGACATGATCTCAAATTCCTTCACAACCAAGCATCTGTCTTCCTCCTAGTCTCCATTCAAATGTCTCCCTGTCTGGGGAACATTTCTAGACGCCACGTGCTCCAGCATCAGACACACACACACACACACACACACACACATTCTCTAGTTCATTTAATGACTATATTCTTGAATGAAATTAAATTTGCCTTGAGATCAATTCTCTGAAAGTCAATATATCCTTGGGGAGTAACCAACCATTTCCATACAAACAATTTGATTGGGTATTTTCCCTCCCCCAAACTCCCTAGATCCTCTCCATCCAATTTTAGGTACTTTCCCTCTGCCTTTAAAAAAAAAAAAACCCTCAAGAAACATATATACATACATGTAAAACCATAAAATTAGAAATGAAAATAAGCAAGCAAATGACTGATCAGACAAAGAATGGCCAAACAAAGCGCTATGAGACAAAAGTCCAAAAACATACCACTGAGTCTGTTGTGTGCTGGACAGACAGACTCTTGGGCATGAAACATTTCCTGTACTGTGATGCTTATACTCAGTGAGGCTCCATTAGAGAAAATTAATTTTCCTTTGTCACAGATAGATACTCTTCTCTCAGTTCTGAGCCCTTGTCCGGCTTGAATCTGTGCAGGTCTAGTGCATGCTGCCACAGTCTCTGAGAGTTCAGGTGCGACAGTTTTGTTGTGTCTGGAGAACACTGTCTGCTTGGAGCCATCTGGCTCTTACAATCTTTCTGCCTCCCCTTCCACTTAGATTCCTGAGCCTCGAGGGGGAGGGGCTTGATGGAGACATCTTATTTGACAGTCACTCACTCTTTGCATATTGAGGGTTGGGGTTCTGAATGCTTCCACTTCATGTCATGCTGCAGTTCCCAAGCATCATGATCCTCGTCATCAAGCCCAGACATTGGTTCATCAGCTAAATAAAAATCGAATCTGATCCCTTTAAAATTAAGATTTGAGCATTCTGAGCATTTGGGCCAGGTGTAGGCTCTACTTTCACTTTCAACTTTTTAACATGAAGTTGTTGGCTGAGCTCTTACATCATCATCTTCATGTTTAATGCAAAGGGACTGTATCCAGGCAGGACATTGTGTAAACACAACAATGGCCCATCCGGCCATTTCACTAACTTGATCAATGAAAATCTCACCATCTTATCATTTCATGGAATTTTTAAGGAAAAAAGTAGCTTCATTTTCTCTTTCTGATCTTTACATGCAAATTCCCAGAATCTGTCTAATTTTCTACGGGCAAATGGTTAGTTCTGCTACCAATAAAGTATGCTTACAGCATAGAACTCTAGGAAGAGCTCTTTTTTAACATAACTTTTCTTCTTAATAAAAATTTTAGAAGACTTGTTATTCTACTTTCTTCTACTTAGAGAAATGACCTCAGAGCTCAAGAAAACAGCCAACGGGGGCCATAGTGTTGCGGATGTTCTTGAGCCCCAAAAGATGACCAAGAGCCGACTCTGATGCAGTCTACCTGGGGTCTTTTTATTCAAGCTGGAGCTTGGGCTCAACACGAACCCTAAGGTAGCAGGATGGAAAGGGGAAGCCCTGAGCCCAGTTTCAAGCAAGCATTTAAAGATGGTAAGGAAGCAAGCAAGAGGGTTTCTAACCTGGCACACATCTGATTGGGGGCCATTACAGAATTTCGTTGCCCTTTAAAATAATTGGCTGGTGCTGGGAGTCAAACCATAAACTTCACTTCTGCTTTCTTCCTGATGTGTGGCTGTTAGGAAGTGAAGTGCCAGGGGCAGGCTTGTAACCTGGAAATGAGGGCTAGGCGCAGGTTTGTTGGGGAGTAACCTGGAAACTGGTGCTAGGCGCTGGCTTGTTCGTTCAGCCCTAGGTCAGGTTCTCTAAGATGGAGGCTGAACCCAAGGTCTGGTCTCTCAATAGCAGGGGCCAGGCTACCTGGGGTCCTGAAAGGCCAGCTCAGGCCACAGCAGCCCCACAAGGCCCTGCAATTCAGACTCTATGACTAGTCATTTGGATTTCAGCATAGTTTATTGAGTGTTATTGTGTACTGTGTTCTGCACGTAAGAGTCTGAGGTCCATACATACACAGTTAGATGTGCTCTGGCTTACAATGGCTCAGTCTATGGCATTTACCCCAGCGTTAAACTGTGGCAAAAGTGATACACATGGTCAAGTGGACATGCCTTTAATTTTAGTACTTGGGAGGCAGAAGTGTATCTTTGTGAGTTTGAGGCCAACCTGCTCTAGATAGGGTTTCAGAGCAGTCAGGCCTACATAGTGAGACCCTGTCTTTAAAAAAAAAAAAAAAAAAAAAAAGGAAAGAGAGAGAGAAATATACGTATAGTCAGAAGATACTCCAAGTATATTTCAAATTCTGAATTTTGAGCTATAATATTTCAAGGCAAGTTATGCAGCATAATACTTTCTTGCGATGAAGGACAGAATGACAGATGTAGCTTATAGTGAGCCACAAGATCAAAAGGAATTCCTAATCTATGATGTTTGCTAAGTTAGGTGTAGTGTGTACGTTTCTGACCTATATTTTCAACCCGTGATATGTTTGGTTTGTTATGATTCAACCTAACAGTAACTGAGTACACACACACACATGCACACACACACACACACACACACANTTATGATTCAACCTAACAGTAACTGAGTACACACACACACATGCACACACACACACACACACACACACACACACATGCGCACACACACACATGCACACACACACACACACACACACACACACACACACTAGGTAGCAGTCAGGACCTCAGGTGTGCTTGCTTCTTGCAGTTTTACATTTTTAGGATGTACAATGTTGCCTATAATCTATCTGCATACCTATGTATATGATGTGAAATATGATGTGCTAGGCTTTTATTTTGTTTTGATACTGTGACAGAATAGCTGAGAGAAACAATGTAAGGGAGGGAAGATTTATTCAGGCTCACAGTTTCAGAAACTTTATTCCATGGTTACTTGGTCTCATTGATGTTGGCTGGGGAGGCAGAGAGTCCTGGGAGAAAGAAGGCATGGGTTTGGCAGAACCCTGGAGATCCAATCACCTCTCAGTGGTTGGATTTATCAGCTGAAGACCAAGCCTTCAACACATTAGTCTTTTGGGAGCCTGTTTCATACCCAGGCTGTGGTGTTGGTAAAGATTAATTCCTTACAGCTGTTCGCATGATGGAAAGAGTATGATTTTGCCACTGAAATGTCTTTTATCTATGTCAAAACATCACGGTCAGTCAAAGCTCAGAGTCCATATTCCCACAGACAGATGCTGAAATAACAGTAAGATATGCATGCAAGCATCTTCAGGATGATTCTAGAAGCTGGCTGGAAAGGTGCAGAATACAGACAGACAGACAGACAGACAGACAGACAGACAGACAGACACACACACACACACACACACACACAGAGAGAGAGAAGAAAAGCACTGAAAATATGTTAGGCACAGAACAGTTTATTTGGCCTGGCCCTTCTTCTTCCCCAGCGCAGGGATAGCGCTGCCTGAAGACACGATCATGCCACATCCTGATTCTCTCAGGAATACTGACTCTCTCTCTCTCTCTCTCTCTCTCTCTCTCTCTCTCTCTCTCTCTCTCTCTCCCTTCCTTCCTTCCTTCCTTTCAAGTAAGAATGGGAAACAATGCTGTGATGTCTCTGAGCTGTCTGTAGGACTGGCTTCTCTCACCTTTGGTTGGAGAATTGAAGGCAAAATGGCAAGTTTAGATAGGATGAGGCCACTCTAAACTACAATCGAGAACTTCAGTGTGCTAATAGCAGGGAGCCTGCCGTTTTGCAACAAACATCAGATAAGCAAGATTAGACAGACGGGAGAAATACAATAGAGATAGAATCTGAAAGCTCCCAGGCAGAAGCAGAGACAACCCCCTTTAGAAAATAAAATAGTTTAAAGCAGCCCTTTATATTGGAATAAAAAGACTATCCCAGAGGAGATGCATACACAAGAAATGTTTAGAGGATAGAAAACTAGTTAGGTAGCTCTGTGGTGTCTTTCCCCCCATAAAGCCAACCCATAAAGAGTAAAAACATGGCTGTTTATCCAAATGCTTACATCTGAACAAAACTCACGAGACATATGGAAGAAACAGGGAAATATAGGTCAGGTAAGGAAACAGTAACAGAAACTGATGCTAAAGAAACATGGGCCTCTGAATGGAGAGTTTAACACAACAGTCACTCAGCACAACTAGATAAACTAAAGTTGGAAAATGGGCAGAAAACAGATGTGACATACACACGTAGTACTTTAAAAGTGGGGCATATACTTTTAAAGGGTAAAACAGAAATGTCAGTGCTGGAAGTAGAACGAATGAATTTAAAACATTGCTGGAAGGGTTCACGATCATACCTGATCAAGCAGAAGCATCAGTAAACTTGAAGATAGGCGTTTGAAATCATCAAGTCCAAAGGCTGAGACAAAAAAAATGAATGGGGGCTGGAGAGATGGCTTAGTGGTTAAGAGCACTGATTGTTCTTCCAGAGGTCCTGAGTTCAATTCCCAGCAAACACATGGTGGCTCATAACCATCTGTAACAGGAGTTGATACTCTCTTCTGGTGTGTCTGAAGTATATTCACATACATGACATGAATAAATAATTCTTTTTTAAAAAATGAAGAAAAGGTAAGAGATGCTATGGGAGGGAGACAGAAGAAGAAAGAGAAAGGCAGGGACTCATTTGCAAGAGTAACATCTGATTCCAAAAGTTGAAGGGTCAAGGGAAATATCAAATAAGGAGACTAAAAAAAAAAAAACCTCTATTATAAACTTAAAAAGACGTACACAGTACAAGTAGCTTATCAGAATTAAAAGGCAAAGAGAGGGACTGGAGAGATGGCTCAGTGGTTAAGAGGGCACATTGCTTCTGCAGAAGACTCAAGTTCCTTTCCTAGCATCTATGTTGCATAGTTCACAGCCACCTCTAACTTCAGCTTCATGGGATTTGATGCACTCTGATCTTCACACGCACGCGCGTGTGCACACACACACATACACACACACGTGCACACACACACATACACACACACATACACATACACACACACATACACACACACATACACACACACACATACACACACACACACACACACACACACACACACATGTAATTTAAGAGAAATCAAATGACAAGGAAGGATACTCTTAAGAACAACACAAGAATAGCAGCCTACAACATGCCAGGTTGTGTGGTACGATTATCCACCTATTGCCCAGGAGACACTATGTGCCCAGAGAGAGTAGGATGGCACACTCAAACTGTTGGAAGAAACAGACTGACAGCAAGGAAAATGCATATGCCAAAGCTGCCTTTCAAAACAAAGACTTCCCCAATAAACAACAGCTACAGGGTGGGAGGTGCATAGTCCCATAGGCTTGCCCTACAAGACCATGGGAGCCTCTAAGTTGAAACCAAAGGATGCTAGAAAACAAAGTGAGGCCATATCCAAACAGAAAGGTCTCTAGGAAAGGCAAGTAGTTGGGAAAGCACAGACACTGGCATCATTTCTGCACAAATCTGCCTGTAGTGCTTGATTAGAATGTAAAGACAGATGTGTAAAAATAACTTTTCACACTCAGACAACTAGAAGCAGAAAGAAACTTACCCCAACCTAATAAAGTCACATATGAAGATTTCACTGTAAACATCTGCTCCAGGGAAAGGCGCTGCCTTTACCATCAGAAAAGGCAAGAACGCCCATCCTCACCGTATTTATTCAAAGCACTGGGACTTCTAGCCCAGACACTAGGCAGCCAAAGAGATGATGAGCATTGGAAACAGAAAAGAAGGAGAAAAATCCACTCTGCTTGCAGATGATATGGCCCTACACATAGAAAATCCTGTTAAACTAATAATCAAATTCAGCAATGTACTCAGAGTAATATAGGAAAACCAATCGCATCTCTATGCAATTCCAGTAAATAATAGGAAAAGGAAATTATAAGAAAATTCTGAATATACCATGGGAAACTTTCGGGATAGCATTTGAAATGTAAATAAAGAAAATAATAATAATAAAAAAAATAAAATGCTAGAAATGCAATGAAGCATGGTGAAAGAATTAAAGATTTGTGCAGAAATGCATCCCATGTTCATGGATTAGAATATTTAATGTTATTAATATGTCAACAACCCATAGATTCATTGCAGCCTCTATTTTTTCTAAAAAAAAAAAAATCTGAAGACATTTTACATAAAAATGCAAAAACTCATTCCCAAATTCACATGAAATGTTAAGAGACTCTATAAATAGCCAAAAAGAGTCTTGCTAACAGCTTTTTTTATAGTCTAGATTTCAATCTATAGTCTAGATTCTCTAATGGCTTCCATCTTTGAAGCTTGGACTCAGCTGTAGGTGCTGTTATTGGTGGAAATTATAGAAGACAGGCCCCGATTGAAGGAATTAGGTCTTTACAGTTCACAATCAAACTCTAGCCCCTCCCTTCCCTCTTGTCTGCCACATGATGTCACTGTGCTCTACCCCATGGTTCCCAGCTGTCATGCTTGTCCTGATCACTAACCCAGAAGCACCATGATAATGTGACCATGAGTTGGTAGACCCAACCTTTCTTCCTTTGAAGTTGTCTCCAATACTTTCTCAAAGTGATGGGATACTGGCTTTCTCACAGTTGAAAGATCCAAACTTTCTGATCACAAACTTTACTGTAAACTACAATAGTCAGAACAGTATAGTACTGGCACAAAATCCAACAAAAAAATAGAAATTCTAAAAATAAATTCTCACATATGTGGTCAAGTGATTTTTGGTAAGGGTGACAAGAATATTCTGTAGAGAAAGAACAGCTTTCGCAACAAATGGTATTAAGAATGATAGATAACTGTAATTATTTCTTGTACTCTTGCCTAAGACCATGTACAAGATTAACTGTAAATGGATAAAAGGTTTGAAAGGCCTAAAATTGTAAATCCTTAAAAGAAAACTCAGTGCCAAAATGTTGTGGTATTGGGATAGGTAGTGATTTCTCAGGCGTTATAACAAACGCCCAGACAACAAAACAAAACAATTGTCACATTGAACTTCATAAAACATTTAAAGATGATTAAAAGTCAACACAAACTGAAAAGGGAACTAGTGAGATGGAAGAAACAAATTTTTACTTGCTAATGGATTAATACACAGTATACAGAGAACCTCTAAAATTCAGCAACAAAAGGGCAAATAACACAATTCAAAACAGTAAGAGTTTAAATAGACATTGTGTTTCCAAACACGTGTGTAACCAGCAAGCATATGAAAAAAATACTACACATCACACTTGTCTACACAAATTCAGGAAATCCTCCCACACGTTTGTTGGGGTGGCTAATTAATGGAAAAAATATGCTGTTGAAGATGTGTGGAAATAGGAATCCTATGAATTCTGTGTGGATTATAAAATAGTGTGGATTATAGAAACCTAGAAAACAATAGTGTTTCCTTAAAGCAATTAAAGCATGGGATTAACACGTGGTTCAGTAATTTGCTTCTGGCTACATAGCCTAAAGAATGGAAAGGGATGCATTGAGGAGATGAGACCACATTGCTCTGGTGTTCGATGGCAGCATTCGCCACCGTCTATATGCAAGAGCTGAAGTGGCTGACTCACAACAGATGGTTCACGTGCAACCCCTTAGTGCTGCTGTACATGCTGGGCAGCTTGAATGGTAGACACTTATTTGCTTGCATTCTTGTGCCTGAAAATCCAGGTTCAAAATGCAAGCAGGGCTGGTTTCTCCTGGGGTACTCTCTCTTTAGCTTGCAGAGGGCTGCCATTTTGCTGTGTCCCTACCAAGTTGTTTGTGTCTGTACCTCTGTGTCGTTGCTTCTTCTATCCTCCTACTGGATTAGAACTCCATCTTCCAAAGCTTATCTCACCTTAATTATGAGTTCAAGAGTCTTATCTATAAAAGTCAAGTCTTCTATACATGAACTTTTGAGCGTTAATGCATAGCTCAACCTGTAACTACATATAATGGATGTCATTCAGCTACAAAAGGAAGAATGAATGTACCTGCTATAACATGGGTGAACTTGGAGGACATTACTGCCAAGTCTACATCAAAGACCTGCAAGGTTTGGATTTTGAAACTGCCCCCTCTTGCTTTCTACCACATGCCCTCATGTCTGTACATGGCTGTGCGTGCTCCTGGAACACCTTGCCTTCACTGTCCCGACTGTGACCATCTCTTAGAAGCTCATTTGCTTAAAAGCATCAATTTCTCACTTGGTGTACAAAGTAATTAGAAGCAAGATGGAAGTCAGGCATCTCTGCCTTCATTTTGTATCTGTTTCCTTTCCTTTGGGTTAGACTCCTGCTAGATTCTACACAGACATGTCAATCACTGAAGGCTGTCTCCCTAACGTACCCATCCATATCTAACCATAGATCCTCTAGCTGCTACTCTCCCTCCCAGGAACTGGGCTACAAACCATTCCTATGCAGCCTGCCTTTCTGAACAGAGTTGATACGAAAGTGTGCCATGACTTGCAGCTCTCATAGCAATAAAGCTCATCTCCCTTCCCTGTTCTCAACACAGTTTGGGTTATAAATAGTTACTTTTATCAGGACCTCATGACTTGTAACACATAGGGTAGGTCACATTCTATGGAGACACACACACACACACACCTGGAAAAACAACAAAACTCACAGAAAAGAGCAAGAAATTCCCTTATAGAGTTGAAGGCGCTCTCTCTCTTTCTTCCAGCTCTTCATGCAGCCTATGACACAGTGCTATAAATCCTCAAATATTATGGGAATTGAAGAGTCTGTCTCTCCCTTAAGGGCTCCATCATGCTGTTTATGATATGATGCTATAACTATCGTAATATTCCAAAAATGAGGTTTCTTCCCTCTCAGGACCTCTATCATGCTATCCACAGTTGCAGGCTCTCCTACTGCAGGGTCTCATGATGCCTATAACTCTCCAAACAAAGCTGTTCTGGGGGGTGATTCCATCCCGGTTTCCTTTCTATGAATTTGCCTTCTTTAAGGTACAAACCCCTTCTAAGGCTGAGGGTTCAGTGATGAACATTGTCTCAAATTTGCTGGAACCTTAGATTCCAGGAAGGGCAAGTCCTACAGGACACACCATCCACAGGATGAGAGCAGTGATCTGTGACAATGAGGCCACACCCTGGGGCGGCTCATTTCGTAGAGACCAGGAATTAATAGATTAATAATTTGTTAGAGATCTTGTGGTGCTAAAGCTGACACAATGATAACTGGGCCATACTTGACTAGCACTACTTAATTATGCATTCTTCTTGTCTCTGAGGGAGGCATGGAGGTTCTGTGCTCACAGATAAGCACTAGAGGAACCAGGAATGTTAAACACACAGGTCTGTTCCTTCAAAGGGATGGGTGCATAACCTGTTATCACCCAGAGGCTTTCTGTTGTTGATGGCTTCCTTTGCTGCTTAAGCTTTCCTTTAATTCCTTTTCACAAGCTGGAAGCTTAGGTGGTTGGAGTGTTACCCTGAGGACACCACTCCCTTTACTGCATTTTGAATCAGCTTTTCCTTTAAACTTCTAATCTTCTTGAGCACAGGACTTGGCTCCAGCACTGCCTTTCCTGGTGCTCCCTTTTCTCTCACTGTACAGTTTATATTTCCCTTTTCCTGACTTGCTCCTTTACATTGTAGATCTGCATAAGAGTGATCACTAATAACCATGTGACAGGGTCAATAATAGGCTTTCTTAAAATCTCCTCTGCCAATGCCATCAATCCAAAAGTCTTGTTTACCCTCAGGCAGTTTCTTTGGACAAGGGCAAGATGCAGCCACAGTCTTTGTACAAACACCACAAAAATAGTCTAAAAGCCACTTGCTAATATTCTTCCCCTCTGAAACTTACTGAGCCAGGCTTTCACAGTTCACATTGCCTTTATTATTATAGTATTCTATGTTCCTACTAGAGTGCCCCATTAAGCTCACTTAAAGTGTTCAACTATTTTTCTAGTCCAAAACCCCTAACTCTTTCATAGCTTTCCAAAGAACAGCATGGTCAGGCCTGTTACAGTAATACCCCAGTTTCTAGTACCAACGTCTGTCTTAGTTACTATTGTATTGCTGTAAAGAGACACCATGGCCAAGGTAACTCTTATAAAAGAAACCATATTAATGGGGGCTTGCTTACAATTTTAGAAGGTTAGTCCATGATCATTGTAGCAGGAAACAGAGAGGCATGGTGCCAGTGTAGTAGCTGAGAGCTCACTGTAGGCAACAGACAGAGAGTGAAACACTGGGCCTGGCATGGGCCTTTGAAAGCCCACCCACAGTGAACTAATCCTCCAACACACCTTGAATCCTTCCTAAATGGCTCTACTAATTAGAGACCAAGCATTCAAATATATGGGCCTAAAGCAGACATTCTTATTTAAACCATCACAAATAGCACCCGTAATGTCTGCTCGGTAAACGAAGGACAGGTATGCTGACTGGGACCATCATACCTCAGTCAGTTCTAGGGAGGCTAACCCTAGAATATGTTCATCAGTAGGTGCCTCACAGGATGACCCTAGCTAGGTAGCATCTAGAATTCATCCACTAAAAAAAAAAAAAAAAAAAAAAAAGTTATAAACGTGTTTTATTCTGCTCCAGAAAAACTGCAGCTGTGTTTCAAGCCCTCAGGATCTGCAACTATGTTTCAAGTTCTCAGGATCTGCAACTATGTTTCAAGCCCTCAGGATCTGCAACTATGTTTCAAGTCCTCAGTGTCCTCTGGCCTGTTCCTTTTCATGAGGCAAAGTGAAAACCAGTGGGTTTAATGAAAGTGAATTAAATATCATTACAGGTTGTATACAGGCATGGCAAAATTCCAAATGGCCAAAGATGGAGAAATACTGGGCCAGTCTTTGACTTCATCCTTGAGAGCAAAAGTATAATCCTAGGACTGGAGTGGTGGTTCGGTGTTTATGAGTGCTTACTGCTCTTGCAGACAACCCACATTCTGGCTTACAACCCTGTGTATCACCAGTTCCAGGAGATCTGATGGTTCTTCTGGTCTCTATGTGCTCATACAAGCACATGATATAATATAAAATAATATAATATGCATAAAATTAAATAAGTACTTTTTAAAGTATAAAGATGTTTAGAGAGTGTCATTTTCTATAATTCCTCACCCCTTTCAGTCTTCACTACTCAGAAGGGGAGGGGAGGGTTGGGCAGAAGAAATAAAAAATATCCCTAACTATGTCTCCACCTGTCTTCCAAGATGCTGTCTGTGGTTTATTGCAAGTGAGAGATGATGAGCCGATCCCTCGGAGCACAACAGTGAGTTCCTTTCGCAGCCAAGCTCATCAGCACGTATGGTGATTGTATATTGTGGGCTCTGGAAGCCAGCGATGTGTCTTCTGTGCGCCTCTCTCCCAGGGTGTTTGTAAGACACGTGTTTTAAAAGATGGGCCTTTGGTTTGCTTCCCAGCCACAAAGATGTGAACACTTTAAAAACTGCTATGTATGCCTAAAACTGACCTCCCAGAAGAATAGGGGAGGGTGACAGGCAGGAAGGAGAGAGAGACACAGATGGGGACAGGTGGTAGTGCCATTTTAGATGGCATCGGAAGATTCTTCACTCTACAAAAGGATTGATCACAGCGTTCCTGTTGAATAGGAAATTCTGTGCATTTTAAGAGGATTTGATTTATAAGAATCTTTTCAGCAACACAGCTGCTGGGCGAAGCAAGCTATTCACACTGACTTGAAATCTATTTCGTGAGCCAGGAGTCCAGGGTGCCATGGAGTGATAAAACCCTTTTAGTTTCTAATTGACAAGTGATATTGACTAGCACAGTTAGGAGTCCAAGAATTGAGCCCCAGCCAGTATGTTCCTGTAGTAAATATTCCTGGACACACAGGATGCTGGAGTATTGATTCATTTATGTACTCATGGCTGCCGTTCTGAAGGGTTTAGTGCTTTGCAGCTTTAGAGTCAGGATCCCTCCAGAGAGCTCGTATTAGGATGCACCTGGCTGTACAACATGAACCCCCCAACTCCGTGGTCTCTAGTGAAGATGCTTGGCCCCGCACATTGCTGCAAGGCACAGACTTCATGTGTCTGTGGATGGGAAGAGCACAGGGTTGAGGGAGCTGCACATATGAGGTCGGAGGTCTTTGTCTTAAAGTCAAACCCCGGGCTTTCTTTCTGGCGAGGCAGCTTTGATTCAGGCTGCTGGTGGTTATTTTCCTCCCTTCCATGGTCTCTTTCATGGTTGGGTTTTCATTATGACTTGGGTCCTGGAGACATTTCTCAAGAGTTGTAGGGTCCTTAAAAGTTCTCTTTCTCTCTCCCTGGTGTCCCTGCTGTAGTGGCACAATAGCAATGTGTCAAGGTGAGAACTCCCAGAAACACAGCTACCACACTGCTGAGCCTCGGATCTCCACCTGGCAAAGAAAACAATGAACAGTATTTGTCTCACAGGTGGGAAGACCCATTCTCCATAGCATTTCATTCCTGGGCAGGCAAAATAAAGATAGTTAGGGCAAAAGCAATCATTACCAATGGCAGGCGCTGACTGAGCGTCAGAAAGATATGATTTTTTTTTTTGAGATCTACTTTGCATAGTTATGAGAGAAAACCTGAGGAGAGTGACCTTGAATGAACCCCAAGATAGCAAGCTGGAATGACCTTTAGCTGTGAACAGAACAGGATGCCCACTCCCTGGGTGTAGGCAGCAGGCCATGCAACAGCTCAAATGACACACCCTCCCCTTCCGCTCTAAGGTTTGCTTTAACCCCGGGAAAAAGCATAAAGCACATCTGCTACTTCCGTGGCCCACGGGATGTAAAATGGCTCTGTTATCTGGATCCCAAGAGGGAACAATACAGATAAGCATGCCAAAGGTGACGCTGGGTGAGAGCCCCAGCCAACCTGTGATGACACACTGTCCTGGCAGCGGACAGTCTTTTGGAGGATTAGTCTGAAGTTCCATCCTCGTTTGCCACTACAGGACATGTGTGGCTACTCCGCTCAGAGCTGCTGCTACGGTTACTCTTTTTCTGACTCTCGTTAACTCACCTTCATTTTATAGCGAGTGTCTAAGGATCTGAGAGTTGCTAAGGGACTCAAGATAAATACAGAATTTAGGGAAGTGGGAGAATTTTCAAGGTACAGGCATTGACATTCTGCTCCAGTTGCTCACTCTTCCTCTTGCCATCAGCCTTCAGAGCACCTTATTGATCAACCCATCGATCCACTGGGAAGTGCACATTTCAAGCAAGTTTCTCCAGCAGCACTCTTAAGGGATCAGTGTTTCTACAACTCATTATGGAACGGGCAACAATTGCCCTGTTGGGTTTATGTAGTTGTGAGGCTCAAGTGAGGTAAGGGAGTGAGACATTAAGTGCATCACAAATGAATGAATACACTTTCATCCATCTGATAAGTGCTTATCGGGAATGTTAGTGTCGGAAGCAATTTTGCTTGTTTGCTGAGGCTTTGAGAACATTAACTCTCAAGAGCATCATTTTGGGGATGAAGTTGATTTCCTTGTACTGGGTTGTCCACAATCTTAACACATCCCTTTCAAGATCTCCCTGACCATTATTGATTACAGACATAAGTACAGACACTTGAACTTGTACTTCACCAATGTCCTTCCTTCATACTTCTACAGTCTGTGGTGTTCACAGCACAGATACGCACTTTCTAAGAACACAGTTATGCTCATCCACACAAGTTCACACTCATGTGAACGCAGCTGGCATGGTACACAATAGTGTTTAAAAGGAACCAATTTTTGGAACGATGGTGTGGAATGGGATGAGTTCTCTCCGGTTCTGAGTCTTCAAAAGTCATTTGTACTTTAAGGGCCCATTTGGAGAAGTGGGAAGAAAAACCCACTCTGCCAGCACGACTCAGGGCTGAAGAGCAAAGCAGTTTTAGGACCAAGAGGCAGAAGAAATACTACGCTGGGTTAGTGGTATCCATGGCAACTTCAGAGCCTGGTAAAGTTAATAAGCCTGCTTTCAGGACTCAGCTGTTCTCCTTGGTGCGGATGGAACCTGGCTTGGCTCCTTCTTAGGTTTTTATGACTGTCTTAGCTGATGCTTGTGTTGGAAGAACCTTCCCATTGTCTAACTGAGCAGGGCTGATGGCAGCCTACTTGGAATGGCTGGCCATGAGGGAGCCTTAGTGTAGCCTTTGAGGGTCCCTGTGAGATGCCGAGTTATCAGCTCCATTCTAATAGTGCAAAATAAAGACTTCTTTACTTAGCCACAAGGCCAGTTTGCGGGGGAACTTCTCAGCCTTGCTTCTGTTCTTGCCACTTTAGTCCATGCCTGCTGGCTCTGAGTGGCTCAGGCACTCCATGTGAGCAATGAACGTTTAATCCCAGCTCAGCCACTCAACACTTAATTCTTCCTCTTTGTGATGCAGGATATGTGATCACCTTGTGAACCCCAAGATTGTGAACTGGACAAACCTTGTTGTGGTGTGGCTAGCACATGGCTTTAACCCAAGAGCTTTCTGTAAACAAGAGCTCAATAAAGTCAACGATAGACCAAGAGGCAGAGCAAGCAACCAGTTGACAGGGAGTGAGCATACGAAAACCCAGGAAAGAGAAAGGAGGGTCTTTGAGTTGAAGGGTGTTTAAGACAGTGTGGAGAAGGAGGAGCTTTTTCCTCCTGGGACATCAGTGGAATAGGAAGGACAGCTGGGTGTTCTCTGAGTTAGCAGGCTTTCACCCTGGCATCTGGCTTCTGAGCCTTCACTGGTAAATCGAACGTTTAGGATTTTGTTTTTGTTTTTTGTTTTTTGTTTTTCATTTTTTTTTTAAATGAGGATTAAGCAGTTTATTTTATATTCAGTCTACAAGACCTGACCTGCAGTAAACCCATGTCTTACTTATAAGAGGCAATGAAATCACAATGAAAAACAATGTACCTTGTGCCATATGATTTTTTTAAAGAGATTTTCTTTATTTACATTTCAAATTTTATCCTCTTTCCTGGTTTCCCATCTGAAAAACGCCTATCCCATCCCACCTCCCCCTGCTCACGAACCCACCCACTCCCACATCCCTGTCCTGCCATTTCCCTACACTGGGGCATAGAGCTTTCTCAGGACCAAGGGCATCTTCTCCCACTGATGTCCAACAAGGCCAACCTCTGCTACTTATGCAGCTGAAGCCATAGGTCCCTCCATGTGTACTCTTCGATTGATGGTTTAGTTTCTGGAAACTCTGGGGGTTCTGGTTGGTTCATATTGTTGTTCCTCTTATAGGGCTGCAAACCCCTTTAGCTCCTTCCGTCCTTTCTCTAGCTCCTCCATTGGGGACCCTGTGCTCAGTCCAATGGTTGGCTGTGAGCATCTCCCTCTGTATTTGTCAGGCACTGGCAGAGCCTCTCAGGAGACATCTATATCAGGCTCCTGTCAGCAAGCACTTGTTGGCATCCACAATAGCATCTGGGTTTGGTGGGGATTTTGTTTTTTTAAAACAGCATCTGTGCCTCAGTTTCCTCACCTTTAGGAAAGTTAACTGATGAGAGAATCTTGCCTAATATTTACAATGGTGATTACTTCTTTTTTATTTTATGTTTTTTATTATTTTACTCTTTTGCTTTTGAGAGAGTTTCACTCTAACATAAGCTAACTTAGAATCCCATCAACAGCCCAGACTGGCTTAGAATTTCCTCAGTAGTCCAGGCTGGCCTCCAATTCCTGATATTTTTACCTTTGCTTCCCAAGCGCTGAGGTTACAGGTGGCTGTGTCTATACCAGACCCAGCGTGGGTTTTAATTGTAACTGATCAGAGATGCGTGGGGGCTAGAGGGCAGAGCAGGGCTTGCGGTTTCTGCTCACAGTGGCTGAGGATGAGTCAGAGATGAGAGGCATAAATAGTTCATGTCTGTCAGCTCTTCCTTGACTCTACCCAGTCTGCAAACCTGTCCACCCCTTTCCTTCACCTCATTCGCAAAGGCACTCCGTTGGCTTGTCTGTAAATCCTAACCAAGCCCTGTAAGCAAGTGTATTAATAACATTTCCTCCAGTAAATAGGAATTGAGTGTTCCCTGGGTATCGGAAGAGGAACTCCTATTGTGAATATGAAATGGAAAATGTTTAGGGTATTGTTGAGAGTAACTGGGTTTTTCTCAGCCTCTTGGGTGGTCTTTTAAATCAAGAGTTAGGATGATAGATGCTTGCAGTCACCCAAAACTTCTACGGAGTAAGTGGCCTTCCAGTTCTTGTCTGGCAGAGTTGAGGAATGGAATTATTGTACCACAGAGGTCATCTTTAAAAAGAGTATTTTATTATAGAAAGCTTCAGAGACAGAAAGAAGCAGAGCTCCTGCAGCAAGAGCAGGTCCCTGGGAGTGGGTACCACTGCGGGTCACAGCCTTCCAGTTAGTAATGCTTTGTATGGATGAGCAGGTCAGCCCAGCTCTCACTCCAGGTGTCTAAGTGCCTCTTGGTTTCAGTCAGTCCTCATTTATGATTCCACGGAAAGGGGTCTTCATTTAGGGGAAAGAGATGAGGAAACACCAGACCCCCTTCTTTCTTCCTTTCTGACACCCCTGGACTCTGGCCAGGGCAGGACCAAAAACATTCCAGCTAAACACTTCTGGCATTTTAGGCCTCAGGAAAGGATGGAGTTGCCCATGGGATCAAGGATATTTCCAGCTTTTAGCTAAAGAAAGAATCCATTCCTTTTGTAGGGTCCCTTACTTTGAAATGCCCAGCCACTTCTGGTCTGCTGTTCTCAATAGATAATGTTAGTTAATAAAACTCGGGAAATGGCCTTATCTCCCTGAAATAGCAAAGGAGAGACAGAAAAACAAAACAAAACAAACCACACAAATGCTGTGTATGGTACTATCAGGACCTCTGACCCCCACCAACCAGGAGCACAGATATTCTTGTACATTGTAATATAGGGGACAGACAACATTGTAATATAGGGGACAGACAACAGACTTGCTCTGTTTTGGTCTTTTTCAGTGCAACAATTATAAATTGAACATGTTCCTGTCAGCCTTGAGCCAGTGGGCACTGACAACATCAAGAAAATAAGTGCTATACAAACAGCAAAATAAGGTATAAAAAGGTGGGCACAGAGCTGGTGTGCTGGATAATCTTAACTTTGTAAGGGTCCATGTTTCACCCAGGAGTGGTACCCCAGCAGAGTGGAAAAGTTGTATCAAGCAGGACACAGGTCGGCAGCTTGGATCCATGACTTGGCTTCGAGTTGTTCTTTTTGTTGCTCTCAGAGACTTCTCTTAAAACCTCTCCAAGCAGAGGCTGGTCCTCGGCACTGTGGGAATGGAAGATTCCACATACTGGCCTGTTCCCTGCAGTCTGGAAGTGGGAGATACTGGTGGGTTTGGTATGTGGATCTCCTCATTAGAAGCTTCCACGGGTGTTACAGGTCAAGTCAATGCTCCTGTCCAGTACTTCTCTGTCCACCTGAGCCTTTTAGGTCATTAACTCCCCAGGAAGGTAGCATGTCTATGCTGTCAGAATGTGACTGTCCTAAACCCTACCTGAGCTGTCTCAAAGTTCATTAGTATTTTAATAAGTTAATACACACAAGGCACTAGGCAAGCACACAGTTTAAAATGATGTGACATCCTGGAAGATTTGGAGAGTACCCTCATGACACAGAGGATGAAATGGAGCAGAGAGACCTGTGTCTGCTCTGAAAATCTGGGTTGCTGGGCAGTTTCCCAAGAGCAGCTGGAGGAAGGCATCCAGGTGTGTTGGAACACCAGTATTTGATTCCCAACCCTTCTCCTCCCCCGCCCCCGTACACTCAAAAGCAGCAGCAAGAGGCCCTGGTCCCAAGTTGCACACCAGGCCCACTGATTATACAGTTATGCCAGTGGCAAGGACTAGGGTAGGCTGAGTTCGGAGCACAGGCTCTTAGCCTGTCACTGGAGCCAAGGTCCACAGGCTGGGCTCACCACCTGGACACATTGCACTTCTGTGCCCATGAGCTTCTGCGACTGTCATAAGGTCTCATGTATGTTTTACAGGATTTGGTTCAGCCACTCCTGCTTTTATACCAATGACCTCACCGAAGGGCCTCCCCAAAGTTCTTCTTGCAAGTTCTTCCTGCGTCTTTCTGAGCCCTCCACTCATCTTCTCCAGGTTGTAACACTCTATAACAAACTTCAATGTATGAATAAGGATTTTTCAAATTCTACTTTGCCTTTAAGTTTGGCTCAAATTTGGTCTCTTTCTAGACTCCCCCCCCCCCACTCCTCTTCTAGGAGAATCTCTCATGGCATTTCTTTAACCAGACATTCTTTTTGCCATCATAGCACAAAAAGCGAGTAAATAAGGCAGATTTCACAACAGGGACGACCATGGACTTAGGCCCAGTGGAAGCCACACACCCTGTACATAGAGTGCAAGCTGACCTCTGCTCAGACTCACTGGTTGCATGGATATGGGGGCTCAGTCCCCTACCTCCATTATGCTTACATGAAGCCCCCCCAAATGGTTTTGACTGATAGGTGCTCTGTTTTCAATATAGTAAACAAACTCACTTTAGAGGAGACTAAAGTGCCATGTGGACTGAGCAGTCTATGCCTAGGACCAAGTCATGGGTGACTCTTCATTCTACCTGATCAGGTGATGGGTTCCTCAGGGGGAAGTCAGACATTTCGAATGGAGACTTAACTCCTCTTTGGGATCTGTGGCCCTCATAAGACCCCAGAGTCTTAGCACAGTCATGCAAAGTTTGTGTAGGAGTCTGGGGGGGGGGACATCTGGAAGCCAAGGCTTGGCACATCTATGAGATGGATGCATATTGCTGAAGGAAGTTCACCTGCTTCATATGATGGGGATGTGGGCCCTTTTGGCACTCTGAAAAGGAGTGCTAGAGAACTGGGCAGAAATTTGAAGTTTTCTGTTTGGGGATGTAAACTTTGGGTAGCTTATTACCTGTGACAAAATTAAATTATTTTGTCACAATGAGCAATCATGCACAGTGTGAGGCTCTCATACATCCCCATCACTGTGGTAAGCAAGGGCGACTGGGGGACCCAACCGCAACCAATCAGATGCATGGGGATTTTCTGCTGGGATCTTTGCTAGGATCCTGGGGAGGCTAAACTCTGAAGAAGGATTAGGACAGGCTGTTGGGAGTTCATCCTCACAGCACATAACAACAGCCTCTTGCAAAAGACCAAGCATGACAGAAGCCAGCATCTGCCTAGGGACACCAAGAATAAACAACAAATATAGCGCTTGGATGCATTGGGCCTGAAGCTAAGCTGCCACAAATATCTGGACCATGGAGTCTTGCACTTCTCCCCTCTTACTTGGGTTATTTTTAGTTGGATTCTTCTACCTGCACCCTGGCTCTCACTATATAACACTCTCTAAAGGAGGTAAGGGATAAAAAGCTATTTCTAAATATCTGTCCGGGGAATCAGACTGTCACTCGGAGGCCTGCCTTGTGCTGTTGCTGACATACAGATGGGACACAAAGACCTCCGAGGAGCCCGGCACAGATCACGTGAGTACTCTGGTTTTACAACCAGCACAGCGTTCACAGCTAGCACAGGAAAGCAAAGGCCAGCAAAGTGTGCTCGTGAGAGACTGGGTGACACTGTTGCCAAACATTTCTGACTCAAGACCAGAAGTGACAAAGGATCTGTGATGTGACTATAACAGGGCCGAGCAGCCAGCTGCTACTCTTGGCGTCTCAATTCACCGTGAAAGACCCGATTCAAGGTACACAGGTGTCCTCCTTTCTCTACTGTCAACATGCAAGGTTTCAGAAGCTGTGAGTGACTCCAAGGCTCTTCCGATATCGCCCTTGCCTGCAGCTCCCTGATACTGGCGGAACCTTCTTCTCACATCTCTACCCTCGGGCCTTTTCCTGGGCTCTGCGGAGGCAGCTAAAATAAGCTTCTGCTTCTAAACCACTTGAGCCCAGCTGGCACAGTACCACAACAGAGGAACTGGATTGGGTGGGATGCGGGGAGAGGAAGTATACGGCAAAACCTTCCTTCTCCGAAAGCGCTTGGCAGGAGCCCACGGTTCCAGTTCATCCTGACAATTCCAGATCAGGAGTAATAGGACTGGATGTGTAGAAATCCTTAGAAACATACTTTTGTTATTTCATCAAAACATTCCTGGGGAGCAGGAATATTGTTTGGGGCAGGCTATGTGTCATTATTGGTATCGAGGGAGAAAAGGAGAGAGTTGGTCTGGCTCAGAGACTGGAGCTCCTGTCACAGGTAGAAATGACATTTGCATGGCTCCAAAGACAACAGATGTTCACTGGCCATTTGTTGGGCACAAAACCAGGGGACCTCTGCCTGTCCTCTCCGCTGGCTCTAAGCATTAGGCAAACGACACTCGGAGGAGACAGGTAATGTGTGCCCCCGTTGGTGGGCTGTGAGGAGTGTGAAGGTTGTGAGTTTGAGAGGGTGTGCTTGTCTTAGAACACAACACACTTCTGTGTCTGAATGGCAGGATGCTGTGGCTGTGAAGAGAGTGTGCTCACACGTGTAGACATGTAGGCTGGGTGCTGGGGGAGACGCTCAGCATCTCATTTAATCTTCAAACCTCTGAGGCGCATGGATAGCTAGGGTTTAAAAACAAAGCAAAAACCCCAAAACAACCAACCAAACAAACACCCTGAAGTACGGGGAGCCTTGGTGACACCCAAGTCTATGTTTCTCATGAGTAGCAGGAGAGATGTCCAGCTGAGTTTCCTGGGCTGGAGTCTATCCCTTCCATGTTTACTGACATGGAAGGCAGGAAGGACTTGTCCCAGGATGGTCTGATGCAATGTTAGATATACCGAATTTCCTGTCTTTTCCTCAGTTTGTTTGCAAGGTGTGTGTGACGAAGATTGAAACGGGGCCTTATGTATGTGTGCCAGGCAAGGGCTTTGCCACTGAACTACATCCCTTGCCAGGTTTTAGACAAGGCCACTATGTATCAAGAGCTAGCCTTGAACATACATGATTCTCCAGCCTCGGCCAACTGAACGCTAGAGTTGCATGTACCACAATTGAAATTTTTTTTTTTAATTCATAAAAGATTCTCTTTGGAACCCTCTTTGGAAATGTGGTATGCTGAGAGGGTATTCCTTCAACCAAGGGTGATTTTCTTGCTAACAACAGTAGAGAGTTTGGATATATTGAATAAAAAGAAATTTGTTAGAAAAATGAGTACTTTTATTGTTCTTACTCATCAAACAACTGTTTGTTAAAAACCTTATAGGTGCCAGGCATCTTTTCATGTGCTAGGAGACATCCAAGAACAACATAAAGATTCTTACACTTAATAGAATTCACTTTCTCATTAGAAAGGGGAAGACAGATAATAAACAATAAAGTAAGTAAGGTGCGTGGTGTTTGGATGAGAAACGCCCCTGACAGGTTCACGTATCGGAGCACTTGGCCTTGAAGGTCTGCGTAGAGGGATAGCAGGCTCTGCTTTCCAGTAGGAAGATGAACTCCTGATGCTGAGAAGCAGGACCATGGGGGGCAAATGACTAGAGAAGCCTGCAGGCTACTCACAAGGCTTCGTAGGACATCTTGCAAGAGATGTCAACAGTAAGGCGGTCTTGGGGGATCTGGACACAAACTGAAGTGAGAGCCTTCAGAGATTCCTCAGTGGCTGCCTGAGCAGTTCAGGAAGAAGGCAGGAGTCCAGGGACCCAAGCTTTTCACCAAAGCAGCTAGAGAATGGAACTGAATGTGATGGGCGGGGAGGCCTCTGATTTCAAGTCTGAGGGGACAATCAGGAACTAGCTTAGGGTGTTGCTGAGCTGTCAAGAAGGCAGGTGGACATGAGCTGAAGCTGAGGAAGAAACCTGAGAAGGAGGTAAAGAATTTTTTCCACCAAATTAAAGGTGATTCCTGGGCTTCCCACTTCCAAATATTATATTGTTGTTTTTTTTTTCTGTTATTTCGATAAAACACCATGTCCACAAGCAACATAAGGAAGGGGTTCTTTCGGCTTACAGTTGTAAAGGGCTAAACATCTAGAAGGGCTGGAAGGCATGGCTGGAGACCACATCTTCTATGTAAGAAACAGAACTGGTAATGGGTTAAGTCTATAATCTCACAAACCCACCCCAGTGACATACTTCCTCAAGCAAGGATGCATTACCTAAAGATTACACACACACACACACACACACACACACACACACACACACACACACACACCAAGCAGCAGCATCAGTTGGGGACTAAGGGTTCAAATACATGAGCCTATGGAGGACACTGCTCATTCAAACCACAACAAACCCACTGGGAAACAGCAGGAACCACAGCAGCTTTTCAGTAGCAGGATCCTCAGAGATTTTCCTCAAAGCAAAACCAGAACAGGGTACTGTGTCTCTCGAGGTGTCCTGGGCAGGGCTAACTGTGGGCATTGGCAGGGATCCAGAGCAGGGCTAGCTGTGGATATAGCTGATGTTTCGTTCTTAGCCTCCCTGCTGTTGTCAAATCAGGGTAAGTGATGTTCCTGGCAGGCTGATTTCCATCTGCTCAGAAAAAATGTCCATGTCTATGTGGAGAGTGATCGCACGTGTGGGCTATCTCATTAAACACTATTTATCTCCTAAAAAGCAGTGGGCAGCAGTTTAATCAAAGTCAGGGCAGATGAGATTTGCAACACCCCAGTCACTTTTCATTCTGTGTTTTCTTCTTTACAGAACAGCCTTTTCCACTCCCTGCATCTGCAAAGAAAGTGGCCTGTTAATTACAAGGCCCACCTACATCTGGGAAAGAGACTGGCAGAGTCTCTTCGCTGGGCTCTAACAATTCTACCCCTTGTCCATAGTCTGTGATTATTTTGGAAATGAAAAAGAAGGGGGAAATTAGAATGTAAGTAAAATGAAATCTATAGTAACCTCATTCCTACACACATGGGGAGGGAGACCAAACCAGGGAATAATAAGATCATTGTCTTTCTCCATTTTAGGTCTTCCCACAGAAGTCCATCCTCTGCGAAATGGCAGATTCCATTTCTGGTGGGTTTTCAAGAGATTATAGATTCCATGTTTTCTACTTTAGTCCCTCCCCCTCTCTCCATAGTGTGTGTGTGTGTGTGTGTGTGTTGCGTTTTCTTGATGACTAAGGATGTTGAAGTTGCTTCTTTGCCATTAGAGTTTCCTCAGTTGAGAATTCTTTGTTTATCTCTGTACCCAATTTTTAATATGGTTATTTGGTTCTCTGGAGCCTAACTTCTTGAGTTCTTTGTATATATTAGATATTAGTCTTCTATTGGATATAGGATTGGAAAAAGATCTTTTCCCAATCTGTTGGTAGCCATTTCGTCCTGTATTTTTCTTAAAGAGGAAAGTAAATTAAAGTGGGGTCATTACAGTGGATACTGTCTCATAGAGCTGAGGTCTGTATAATTAAAGGAACTTGGGACACAGACATAGCTGTTGAAGGAACTGGGAGACAATGCCCTTTGTGATGCAGGAATCTTGATTGCCAGCTTAAGAATGTCATACCCTCTGGGTGTGTCTGCCAGGATGTTTCCAGAGATGGTTACACCAAGAGGGTTCTCAATGGCCTAATCTCAAATTTGAATAGACTATGGGTGTGTGTGTGTGTGTGTGTGTGTGTTTGATGGAAGGTGGAGTTTTGATGGAGGAATTAAGTACCTGAATCTCTCTCTCTCTCTCTCTCTCTCTCTCTCTCTCTCTCTCTCTCTCAGCTGTACTCTACCAGGTTCCTTCCTACAGCACCCCCCACCTTCTTCATGCCTACTGTAATGTGAGCTACTCCAATCTTCCATACTCCCCTTCCCATGATGGACTGAAACCTGTGAAGGAATGGTCTTCAGCCCTTAGGTTGTTTCTGTCAGGCAACTGGATACTGCAACACAAAGAACAACTGATAAAGCTATCCACTGGCCAAGGAGAGGGGTATCAGAAAACAGAAGCAAGCCAGACGACCATCCACCCTCCACCTCATACTTCCTGTATTTAGAACTATGAGACAATGAGTTTGACACTGTTTAAGCCACTCATCTGTGGCCTTCATTACCACCTCTCTAGAAAACAAATGTATCTGATTTGAGGATGAAAGATCATCTCAATCAACCCCTGAATGAGGTGCAGCCATTATAATTCTTCTTGACAGAGGTGGTGAGCCAACACACTAAATGTGCTCCTAGCTGGGGTGGAGAGGTTGGGGGTGGAGGGGACCCACCCCTTCCTGTCTAGCTGCATTGCAAAGAGAGAAAGGCAAGGCCCGGGATTATTAGCAAACACACTTGCTTTCGTGTTTAGAAAGTGTTTTCAGGATAAATTTATCTTAATAGCCTAGCTGAGGAAAATATTTATAGATACATCCTAAGTGGGCTCGGCTGTGGGACAGCTTTGGCAGCATTTGCACTGCCCTGCAGTTACATGGAATGTTCCGTTTTCTCCCAACCATCACCTTATCCACTTTTCTCCAGGAAATATTTGCTGAGGGGGAAAAATTCTCCTGGAGCTAAATGATTCAGTGTTTGGGAAACTAGCCAATTAAACATGGTGCCAAGAACACATTTAACCTTGAAAACACCTTCACTTAACCAAAGAAGAGCCCAGAGCAAGGAAGCAGCCTTTTGCCTCTCGAAAGGCTATGCTGGGCTCTCCTCTGTTCATTCAGTCAAAAATTATTTATTGAGGTCTTACCACATACCAGACACGTTGGTCAAGCAGTATCCAATGCCAGGGGACATGAAGTCAAGTGGGAAGGGCAGACAACAAAACCAATGGCTGCAGTGTCTGTGACAGGAGCTATACTATGGTCATGGGATCTAGAAGATCAGAGGAGGAGGTGGCAACTGAACAGACTTGATGGATGGTTAAGAGTTAAGAGGGTAAAAGGTTATGGAGGACAGGAAGTGATTAGGCTTGTTCAAGGGACGTGGTACAGAGCATGTGACTGCGCCTGCCATCATCAGTCCTACCTCATTCTGGATGTTGAGACTCCACTGGTGCTCAAGGTCAAGTCTGAGTTTCCAGCAAGAAGCTTCTTGCTTCTGGGGGAACAGCTGATACACACACTTTTAAGGCTGTTCCCACCACAGCACATTAGGTATATGTGGTTGTAAGCAATGTCAGCAATCCGGTCTATTTCAGAAAGCTCTTTCCAGATAAGTTTAGCTTTCTTTCATCATGTCCTGTTCATTCTCTACTGGGTAAGATTGAATAAAGATTTTTCTTTGCCAAGGAACAACATCTGGTTATGAATTCCTGCTACTTCCATCTTTTCTGTGGCAGAGGCGGCTTCCTATGAACATGTGCACACAAAGGACAATGAATATTTCTGGCTGATTTAGGAGCTGTGAGTCTCATTCTCCACATTCAAAAAGAACCATTCATAGCAGGGGTCCAGAGAGCCAGCCTGGAGGCTCCAGGAGCATCCAAAGATAAAGGTGCTGGGAGTTAATATGAATGGACTGCTCTCAACTCTCCAGCAGAATTTTCAAAGCCCTCACCTTCCTGCTCCCCTTTCTTTCCTCCCTCCTTTCCATCATTTTTTTTAAAGGTTTAGATTGCTTAAGTCAAATACAGGAAGGGTGAACATGCTTCAGGAGGGCAGTCTGTACTCTTCAAATCTATAAACTCCTCCCGGATAGGTGTCCCCAAGGTGAGTTGTGGTATTGTCCCCAAGGTGAGTTGTGGTATTGTCCCCAAGGTGAGTTGTGGTATTGTCCCCAAGGTGAGTTGTGGTATTGTCCCCTTTTCTGTTGGTGGGAAGAGTCTGCGTGTGAAAGGCTCAAGGATCCAGAAATCCTGTCTGTGTTTTCAGAGAGCAAGGTGGAGCTCTTTGCCATGCTGTCCTTTTGCCAGCAGCAGGATAGAGCTTCCTGTATTCTTGAAGCTCAGATCTGACAGGGATGTTGTTTCAGAGAACTCCTGGGTAGATGGTGGGTTATCTCGGCACTCTCAAGGTTGCTGCGGTACGGTAGCAGCAGGCCACCTATGGAACCAGCCTAGATGTCCAGATGAATGGGTCAACAACAACAACAACAACAACAACACAACTGAAGCAAGGTCAAGCTGGTCAGCCCTCCAGCACTGGTGGGGAGAAAGAGGACCTTATTAAGTCCCACCAGCTGACAAGATGTTGGGAATTGATGGCTGTTGAGGGGATAGAAGTTGTTTTTCTCAGGGATGTGGCCACTGGCAGATTGCCCATTGCCTTAGTTACTTCCCGATTGCTGTGGTAAGACACCCTGACCAAGGCAACTTGTGGAAGAAAGGGTTTATTGGGATCTCCAGTTTCAGAGGAATAGAGTCCATGGCCATCATGGGAGCAGGGCGTGGCAGCTGGCAGGCAGGCACGGTGATGAAACATTACCTGAGAGCTCACATTTTGATCCACAAGGAGGAAACGGAGCTGAGTGGGGGTGGCATGAGCATCTGAAACTACAAAGCCCACTTCAGTGACACACCTCTTCCAATGAGCCACACCTTCTGCTCCTTTACACATAGTTCCACCAACTGGATATCAAGTATCTCAATATGAGCTGATAGGGAGGGCACTTTTACTCACACCAATACACCCATGTTCATTCAGACAGCACTTACCGGATTGAGTGAGTTATTTTAAGAAGTGGAGGTGGAAGAGGAGATGAACACGGGAGGGAGGCATGTGGAAGAGGTCTAGGGGACTATGACTGGGAGGAGTGGAGGTGTACATATGAAATACATGGTATTCATGTATGAAATTTTCAAAGAATACATAAAAATATTCAAAAGTTTAAAAGAGGCAAAAAGGAAAATGTGTTATTTGCATATGAAACAATTTTATTGATATATATTTGCAAATACAATACTTTTATTCAACTATAAAGCAGAGCAATAAATAAACTAGATAGAACTGGAGATTATATATAAATAGGTGGTGTCAGAGAGACACGTGCTGTGTATCTTCTCTCAGGCAGAAACTAGAGTTTTGTTTTTAAGTCATGGGATGGAAATAGAAGGGAGCTATTTGAGAGAGGGGGGAAACAGGGATGGGAAAGGACAAGAGAGTAATGTGGGTGCATATTATCAAAATATATTTGTACAAAAAAAGAAATTTGTGAGTATCTGCCATTGAGGCCCTGATATTTAATGAGGTTGCTATTCTTGGATTCTTTTGTTTTTTTCTATATGAAATAGATAAAATTTAATGAGTCAGAAAAATACATTAAATATGAATTTCTTTTTAAAAAGCAGTTTCCTTGATGTTAGAGTAGAATAGAATTATTTAAGAGGATCTCCCAATCCCCTCTCCCACCCAGTTCCCTCCCTCCACCTGCCTCCTATAGTTGTTTTATCCCCCCATCCAAATGAGATTCAAGCATCCTCACTTATGCTTTGATTCTTATTTATCTTCTTCAGGTCTGTGGTGTGTAGTAGGGGTCTCCTGTATTTTATGGCTAATGTTCACGTATCAGTGAGCACATACCATGCATGTCCTTTGGGGTCTGGGTTACTCACTCAGGATGACATTCTCAAGGTCCAGTCATTTGCCTGCAAAATTCATGACGTCTTTGTTTTTAGAGCTGAACAGTATTCCACTGTATACATGTACCATATTTTCATTATTCATTCTTCAGTTGAGGGGCATCTAGGTTGTTTCCAGTTTCTGACTATTACAAATAAAGTTGCTATGAACAAAGTTGAACAAGTGTCCCTGTGGTATAGTGGGACATCTTTTGTGTATAAATGAGTTGTATAAATGAGTCTTCAGGTAGCACTATTACCAATTTTCTGTGAAACTGCTAGATTGATTTCCAACGTGGTTTATACCCCATCAGCAATGGAGGGGTGTTCCCCTTGTTCAATACCCTCACCATAATGTGCTATTATTTAGGTTCTCTTATTTTAGCTATTCTGATGGGTGTAAAATGGAATCTCAGAGTCATTTTGATTTGAATTTCCCTGAGGACTATGGACTCTGCTTCTTGCCCATTCAAGATTCCTCTGTTGAGAATTCTCTGTTTAGCTCTGTACCCCATTTTTTAATTGAGTTATATGGGTTGTTGGTATCTAACTTCTTTAGTTCTTTATAAATTTTAGATATTAGCCCCCTGTCAGGTGTAGGGTTGGTGAAGATCCTTTCCCAATATGTAGGCTGTCAATTTGTCCTATTGACAAAGTCTTTGCCTTACAGAAGCTTTTCACTTTCACAAGGTCTCATTTATCAATTGTTCATCTTAGAGCCTGAGTGACTGGTGCTATGTTCAGGAAGGTGTCTCCTGTATCAGTGAGTTCAAGGTTATTCTCACTTCCTGCTCTATTTGATTTACTGTATCTCTCTCTCTCTCTCTCTCTCTCTCTCTCTCTCTCTCTCTCTCTCTCTCTCTCTTCAATTTTCAATTTTCTTTCTTTTCTTTTTTTTTTTGGAGAGGAAAGAGTTTATTTTATCTTATATCTTACAGTATATTATGAATGGTAGTCAGCACAGGAAATCAAACATAAACTTGGAGGCAGGCACTGAAGAAGAGGTCAAGAAGGGATCAAATCACTATCTTGTACAGACTGATTTCTTATTACAGCTGTTCAGGGATGGCACTTGCAATAGTAAATCATCAGTCAAGAAAATACTCAATGATCTTTTGCCTACTAGACAATCTGATGGAGACATTTTCTCAAGTGAAGTTTCCTTTTTCAATTTGACTTCTGTTAGACTATATTTGATTAAAAAAAACAAAGAAATAATAAGAGAAAGGAAGGAAGGAAGGAAGGAAGGAAGGAAGGAAGGAAGGAAGGAAGAAAGAAAGAAGGAAGGAAAGAAAAAAGAGAAAAAGAAAGGAAAGAAGGAAAGAAGGAAGGAAGGGAGGGAGGGAGGGAAGGAGGAAGGAAGGGAGGGAGGGAAGGAGGGAGGGAGGGAGGGAGGGAGAGAGGGAGGGAGGAAGGAAGGGAAGATTTTCTTAAAGAACCAGCTCCTGGTTTTGTTGATTCTTTGTATAGTTCATTTTGTTTCTACTTGATTGATTTCAACCCTGAGTTTGATTATTTCCTGCCATCTACTCCTCTTGGGTGTATTTGTATCTTTTAGTTCTAGAGCTTTCAGATGTGCTGTTAAGCTGCTAGTGTATACTCTTTCCAGTTTCTTTTTGGAGGCACTCAGAGCTATGAGTTTTCCTCTTACCACTGCTTTCATTGTGTGCCATACGTTTTGGAATGTTGTGCCTTCGTTTTCATTAAATTCTAAAAAGTCTTAAATTTCTTTATTTCTTTCTTGACCAAGTTATTATTGAGTAGGGTATTGTTCAACTTCCATGTGTATGAGGGCTTTCTGTTGTTTTTGTTGTTATTGAAGACCAGCCTTAGCCCGTGGTGATCTGATAGGATGCATGGAATTATTTCAATCTACTTGTATCAGTTGAGGCCAGTTTTGTGAACAATGATATGGTTAGTTTTGGAGAAGGTACCATGAGGTACTGAGAAGAAAAAGTATTCTTTGTCTTAGGATGAAATGTTTTATAGATAACTATTAAAAACCATTTGGTCAGTCACTTCTGTTAATTTTACTGTGTCTCTGTTTAGCTTCTATTTCCATGGCCTGTCCATTGGTGAGAGTGGGGTGTTGAAGTCTCCCACTATTAATGTGTGCAGTGCAATGTGTGCTTTAGTAAAATTTCTTTGATAATTATGGGTGCCCTTGCATTTGGAGCATAGGTGTTCAGAATTGAGAATTCTTGGTGGTAGATTTTTCCTTTGATGAGTATGAAGTGCCCTTCCTTATCTTTTTTGATAACTGTTGGTTGAAAGTCAATTTTATTCAATATTAGAATGACTATTCCAGCTTGTTTCTTGGGACCACTTGCTTGGAGAATTGTTTTCCAGTCCTTTACTCTGAGATAGTGTCTGTCTTTGTCACTGAGTTGCATTTCCTGTATGCCACAAAATTCTGGGTCCTGTTTACATATCCAGTCTGTTAGTTTATGTCTTTTGATTGGGGAATTGAGTCCATTGATGTTAAGAGATACTAAGGAAAAGTGATTGTTACTTCCTGTTATTTTTGTTGTTAGAGGTAGAATTATGTTTGTGTGGCTATCTTCTTTTGGGTTTGTTGAAAGACTACTTTCTTACTTTTTCCAGGGTGTAGTTTCCCTCCTTGTGTTGGTGTTTTCCATCTATTATCCTTTGTAGGTCTGGATTTATGGAAAGATATTGTGTGAATTTGGTTTTGTCATGGAATATGTTGATTTCTCCATCTACGGTAACTGAGAGCTTTGCTGAGTATAGTAGCCTGGGCTGGCATTTGTGTTCTCTTAGGGTCTGTACAACATCTTCACAGGATCTTCTAGCTTTCATAGTCTCTGGTGAGATGTCTGGTGTAATTCTGATAATTAGGTCTGCCTTTATATGTTACTTGACCTTTTCCCCTTACTGCTTTTAATATTCTTTCTTTGTTTTGTGCATTTGGTGTTTTGAATATTATGTGGCAGGAGGAATTTCTTTTCTGGTCCAGTTTATTTAGGGTTCTGTAAGCTTCTTGTGTTTTTATGGGTATCTCATTATTTAGGTTAAGGAAGTTTTCTTCTATAACTTTGTTGAAGATATTTACTGGCCCTTCATGTTGTAAATCTTTGCTCTCTTCTATACCTATTATTCTTAGGTTTGGTCTTCTCATTGTGTCCTGGATTTCCTGGATATTTTGGGTTAGGAGCCTTTTGCATTTTGCATTTTCTTTGACTGTTATGTCAATGTTTTCTGTGGTATATTCTGCCCCTGAGATCCTCTCTTCTATCTCTTGTATTCTGTTGGTGATGCTTACGTCTATGACTCCTGATCTTTTCCCTAGGTTTTCTATCTCCAGTGTTCTCTCCCTTTGTGATTTCTTTATTGACACTTTTTCCATTTTTAGGTCCTGGATGGTGTTGTTCAATTCCTTCACTTGTTTTGTTGTATTTTCCTATAATTCTTTAAGGGATTTTTGTGTTTCCTCTTTAAGGGCTTTAAGCTGTTTACCTGTGTTCTCCTATATTTCTTTAAGGGAGTTTTTTAGTGTCCTTCTTAAAGTCCTCTATCATCATCATGAGATGTGACTTTAAATCAGTCTTGCTTTTCTGGTGTGTTGGGGTTTCCAGGGCTCACTGTGGTGTGAGAACTCAGGTCTGATGTTGCCATGTAGCTTTGGTTTCTGTTGTTTATGTTCTTGCCCTTGCCTCTTGCCATCTGGATATCTCTGGTCTTAGCTGGTCTTGCTGTCTTTGACTGTGGCTTGTCCCTCCTGCAAGTCTGTGTGTCAATACTCCTGGGAGACCAGTTTCCTCTGGGAGGAATTTAGGTATGGAGAGCTGTGGCACAGGGTCAGCTCCAGGGTACAGATGGAAACCTGAAGCATCGTGTCCCAGGTTACTCCTCTGTTCCTGTGTCCTGAGGTGGGTGGGCCCCTCAGAGCAGAAGTGGTGGTCTTACCTGTGCTCACGGGTGTGCCAGCACTCCTGGGAGACCAACTTTCTCATGGTGTTATTTGGGTATGGAGCATTGTAGCACAGGATCAACTCAGGTGCAGACAGAAACCAGAAGCACATTGAGGCCTTTGATCCACTTGGACTTGACTTTTGTTCAGGGTGATAGATATGGAAAATCAATCAATGTAATCTGCCATGTAAACAAACTGAAAGAAAATCACATGATCATCACATTAGATGCTAAAAAGCCTTTGACAAAATCAAACACCACCTCACGTTAAAAGTCTTAGAGATCGGGGATGCAAGGCGCACACCTAAACACAATAAAAGCAGCATACAGTAAGCCAATAGCCAACATCAAACTAAATGGAGAGAAACTTAAAGCAATACCACTAACTTTAGGGACAAGATAAGGCTGCCCACTCTTTCCTTATCTATTCAATATAGTACTTGAAGTTCTAGCTAGAACAATAAGACAACTAAAGGAGATCAAGAGGATAAACATAGGAAAGAAAGGGAAGTCAAGGTATCACTATTTGCAGATGATATGTTAGTATACATAAGTGACACCCCACCCCCAAATTCTATTCTGCCAGAGAATTTCTACAACTGATAAACACCTTCAGCAAAGTGGCTGGATATAAAATTTACTTAAAAAAAATCAGTAGTCCTCCTTTATACAAATAATAAATGGACTGAGAAAGAAATTAGGGAAATAACACCCTTTACAATAGCCATGAGTAATATAAAATATCTTGGTGCAACTCTAACCAAGCAAGTGAAAGACTCATATGACAAGAATGTCAAGTCACTAAAGAAAGAAGTTGAGGAATATATCAGAAGATGGAAAGATCGCCCATTCTCATGGGTTGGTAGGATTAACATAGTGAAAATGGCCATTTTACCAAAAGCAATTTACAAATTCAATACAATTCTCATCAAAATTCCAACGCAATTCTGTTAAGATCTTGAAAGAGCAATTTTCAACTTCATATGGAAAAGCAGGATAGTTAAAACATACTGAACAATAAAAGAACTTCTGGAGAAATCACCATCCCTGACCTCAAACAGAGCAGTAATAATAAATACTGCATGGTATCAACAGACAGGTTGATCAATGAAATTGAATCGAAGACCCCGAAATAAACGCACACACCTACTGCACTTGATTTTTTACAAAGAAGCCAAAACCGTACAATGGAAAAAAGAAAGCATCATTAACAAATGATGCTGGTCTAACTGGATATCTACATGTAGAAGAATGAAAGTAGATCCATACTTATAACCCTGTTATAGGATATTTGATCACACTGTGATTATTTGTGTTATTTACTGGAAAAACATGTTCTATATGGATCAGCCTTAATACACACATTTAATCCAAGAGCTCTTTGACTGAATATTGTAAACAGGGTTAAGTTAAGTCAACCATAGTTTAAGAGGCACAGCAAGGAACCAGTTGACAGGAAATGGACATAGGATTATTAAGAAAAAACCCATAGAGAGTAAGAGAGAGTCAGGAGGGTGGATAGAGAGGCCCAGGAAGTAGAAGAGAAGGACATGCAGTTTGAAGGAGGTTTTTGAGAAGGCATGAGAGAGAGGTATTCCTTCTCTCTAAGGAGAACTTTGGCTAAAGAGTAAGGTCAGCAGGGTGCTTTCTCTGCCTCTCCGAGCTAGCAGGCTTCCACTCCAGCATCTGGTTCCCACATCTTCATAGGTAAAATTGGACGATTGAGATGTTGATTAAAAACAAACAAACAAACAAACAAACAAGCAAGCAAGCAATCAAAAGACTACCTGGCTGAATAGTGTCTAATTACTTGAAAGTTAAGCTCTGAAGTACAAGTACTTAGTCCATAAAATGTGCTAAGTACCTATTTCATACACTTGTTCGCAGGTGATTGCCTACCCAGAAAATCCAAGGGAATTCAAATAGTTATTAATTCTAATATTAGTTTACTATTGTGGTCAAATTTTTAAAAACCACCAAGAAAAACTGTTGGTAAACATATGACTAATATCACTTAGAAGACGCTAGCGAGAAAGGATACCGTGTTCCACAGCAATAACAAAATAAGATGCAAAACTACACAGGACAACACTGAGATTGTCTGACGAACAATGAGATCAAAATAAATAGAGACACATATGGCAATCATATTAATTCATCTCACAGAAGCTATAGATTTCTAATTGTAAGTTCTTTGTTACAATCGTAATAAAGTCAGGTATGTTGGCACACACTTAAAATTCCAGAATTCAGGATGGTGAGGCAGGAGGATTATGAGTTTTTAGCCAGCCTGATCTACAAAGTGAGACTGTCACCAAGTAAGTAAGTAGTTACAATAGAAAACCTAAGATGATTTCTGTATCTTGCATGCAGGAGAGAAAAATATCCCTAAGTAGCCAAATAAAGGAAGAATGAAATTCTTCTAATCCTGCTTTTATTTATTTTGCATGTGTGGTCAGAAGTGTGCTGCTGCACACAAGAGGAGGTCAGGGGACAACTTGCAGGAATCAGTTTTCTTCTTCTACCACAGGGGTCTCAGGGATCAGAGTCAGGCTTGGTGAGCCACCTCCTGAGCTCTACAAGTCACCCTGAATGAATGCTGCTAAAAACATCACAAGTCAAAACCAATAGGAAGGAGCCAAAGGGGCCTTCAGAGGAACATGTCCAGCTTTCAGGGCAAGGCCCAAGTCTCTCAGAAGAAAAGTTTGAGGCTAGTTGAGGTTAGTACACGATGTTTGAGCAAGAACAACAGCAGGAGCAAGAGGGAAACAGCGGGTGCTGTTGCAGTTTCCCCAGAAGATCCAGCCGAGGAACCTCATGAAAGTGAACACGTTGAGCAACGCATTTTCAACAGAATGAAAACGTCTTGCGCTGGAAGGACATGCCATTGGGGATTAAAATATTTAGTGAGAAGCAACTCCTGGCTTCAACATTCAAAGGGAGGGGCTGGCGAGGCTGATAGCTTGAAGTGGAAGCCAATGACCATTTTTTTTAAAAAAAGATTTATTTATTTATTATATGTAAGTACACTGTAGCTGTCTTCAGACACTCCAGAAGAAGGCATCAGATTTTGTTACAGATGGTTGTGAGCCACCATGTGGTTGCTGGGATTTGAATTCAGTACCTTCGGAAGAGCAGTAGTTGAGCCATCTCGCCAGCCCCCAATGACCATTTAATACTCCAACTAGTTCACAGGCTAAAGAGTACCAGCAATTCTCTGCTCTGCAAGCAATCCTGAGTCATGATGAGGGCCTCTATGTTTACCACATGGTTTTCTGCCTGTTGTGAAGACTCACTGCTCAGGAAAACAAACCAGCCAACTCTAACACTCTCTCTCTCTCTCTCTCTCTCTCTCTCTCTCTCTCTCTCTCTCTCCCCTTTCTCCCCTTTCTCCCTCCCCTTTCCCCCTCACTTACTTCCCCCCCCCCCAATTCCTTGAAAACTCTTACTGTTCACTAACAGAACACCTGGTCATTCAAGCCTGCTAACACAACAGGCATTCTACAGCACACAGGAGTCATTGTGACTTTAAGTACTATTATTTCAGTAAGACATTTTTACATCCTTTATAAAGGCGAGGATGTGGAGAAAGAGGAACACTCCTCCATTGCTGGTGGGATTGCAAGCTTGTACAACCGCTCTGGAAATCAGTCTGGCAGTTCCTCAGAAAGTTGGACATAGTACTACCGGAGGACCCAGCAATACCTCTTCTGGGCATATACCCAGAAGATCTTCCAACTGGTAATAAGGACACATGC
>NC_034609.1:10638138-10641800 GCF_900095145.1 Mus pahari
TAAAGACGTGGATGCTCACAGTCATCTATTGGATGGAACACAGGGCCCCCAATGGAGGAGCTAGAGAAAGTACCCAAGGAGCTGAAGGGGTCTGCAACCTTATAGGTGGAACAACCATATGAACTAATCAGTACCCCCAGAGCTCATGTCTCTAGCTGCATATGTAGCAGAAGATGGCCTAGTCGGCCATTATTGGGAAGAGAGGCCCCTTGGTCATGCAAACTTTATATGCCCCAGTACAGGGGAACACCAGGGCCAAGAAGTGGGAGTGGGTGAAGAGGGGAGGAGGGCAGGGGGAGGGTATAGGGGACTTTCAGGATAGCATTTGAAATGTAAATGAAGAAAATACCTAATAAAAATTTGAAAAAAAAATAAATTGCCTAATTTGCTGAGTTCAGTTACAGTGACAGAAAATGAATCAAGAAACTCACCTTTAGCATGGGAAACTAGAAAGACAACAAACCAACCCGAGAAAAAGGAAAAAGTCTATATAAAGAATGAAAACTGAATTCTATTAATAAACAAAAAATATTACTAAACTTGGTTACACATAAACTTGAGTTTAATAAAACTGTGGCAGGTCAGGAAACAGGGAATTAAGAAGCTTCTGGAAAGATTTATATTCTAGATGCCATTAAGAACATTCTTGATTCACGGAAGGAGGTCAAAATGCCAACATAAGCAGGTATTAAGAAGTTGATTCCAACTTTCCTGGCTGACTTTGAGGAGTTCAAGGTTTCAGTGGAGGGAGTCACCACAGAATGGTGGAAACAGGGTGCACTGGACATGGGGTAGGGCTAAGACTAGAGGTGGAGCTTTGTAGCCAGGGACATGGCCCAGTCAACAGAGCCCAGCATGAGCAAAGCCGGGCATGCTGGGATGCATTCTAATCCAGCATTCAGGAGTTAGAAGCTCTTGTGTTGGCTATTTTTTTAAGTTAATTTTTTTTCACAATATATTTTGATCATGTTTTCCCATCCCCCAACTTGATCCTCTCCACCTCCATACCCACCCAACTTCATGTTCTTTCCCCAGCCTCCATATATATATATATATATATATATATATATATATATATATATATATATATATATATAAAACAAAAGAAAATGAAACAAACAAAAACCCCAAGAAGACAAAAATGGGGGAGAAGCCCCAAATGAAACAAAAATAGCACAAAACACCTTGACATGATGTAACTTATTCCTGGCATTGGAGTCTTTACTTGGTGGTATAAGATGTCTTGTTGGGACATTTTCCCCTAGTATATGATGACTTCATTTAAATTCCTCTCATATGTGTATATATTTTAGGAAGCTTCTATAGTAGTAAGTTTCCATATGGCTTTTTAAAAAGGCTTTTACTGTTGGTTGTCCTTACCCCATATTCCCAACTTTGCCCTTCTCTCCCATCCTCCTCCCTATGTAGTCCTCCTACTCTCAGTTTCCCTTTGTCACTCTGTATCACTACATTCTAGTTTTCCTTCTCTGGGAGATCCCCTCCCCTCCCCTGGTTCCTTACTAGGTACCTAACCTCTGTGGCTATATGGACTGTGTGCTGTCTACTTTTATATGTCAACTTGACACTAGCTAAGTCATCGAAGAAGTGAGAACTTAAACCAAAAATTTGTTTCTATAAGATCAGGCTGTAGGTAAGCCTGTAGAGCATTTTCTTAATCAGTGATTGATGAGGGAGGGCCTAGTCCATGAGTGGTGCCATTCCTGGGCTGGTGGTCTTGGGTGTTATAAAAAAAGCAAGCTGAGCAAGCTGTGAGGAGCAAGTCACTAAGCAGCGCTCTTCCATGGCCTCTGCATCAGCTCCGACTTCCAGGTTCTGTCCCTGTTTGAGTTCCTGTCCTGACTTCCTTCAATAATGGACTGTGATATGGAAGTGTAGAAGGAGAATGAGGAGGGAGAGGAGGAGAGGGTGAGGGGAGGGAGGAGAAGGAGAAGGGAGATAGAAAAGGAGGGAGGGAGGGAGGGAGGGAGGGAGGGAGGGAGGGAGGGAGGAGGAGGAGGAGGAGGAGGAGGAGGAGGAGGAGAAAAGCCCTGTTTGCTCCATTATTTTTGATCATGGTGTTTTTTCACAGCAGTAGAAACCCTAATTAAGGTAGATCTAGAGTTCGCCATCATCCATGGCTACATAGCAAGTTTAAGGTTAGTCCTCTGAAGATGTGACTGAATTGGTGCAATCACAAGATGAAACTGATGGGTAAAACATTGCTTCTTACAGATGAACAGAGAAAGTGGTTTCTTAAGATGGAGAGGATTCTGGGAACAGATGACAACAGAAGGTTTAGAATGAGGCATGGACTTCATCGATTAGGCATCCAGCTCTGAGAGGATAAACTCTGACCTTTTAAAGTCTACAGTAGCTAAAATGTTACAAAACAGTATCAGGTGTTATAGACAAATGTCTCCTGAAGGAAAAAGTAAATTAATATGACAAATCTCACTCATGCTTTACTTTAAACAATTGCCACAGCTAGCCGGCAATTAATTAATTAATTTCAGCAGTCAGGAAGCAGAGGCAGGCAGATTTCTATGAGTTAGAGTCAAGCCGTGTCTACATTCTAGGTTCCAGAACAGCCAAAGCTACATAGTAAGATCCTATATCAAAAAATATAATGATAACAACAACAACAACAATAATTGTAGGCTTATATTTTTCAAAACCTACTTTAATAATGGTTCTTAAATGCTTCAACCTCACTTATAGCCCACCAACCAAAGGTCAAAGAGGAAAACGGCATGGACCTGCTTAGAAGTAGTTCCTTAGGGTGATTCCAATCTTCGTTGTCCACAGTCCAGTCCACTAGTAAAACACCAAACACAATTCAGTGGTAATGGATCAGTCTGGAAGATTGTTCTTAGCGAAACATCTTCCCACATGTCTGCTTCTGCAAAACATCCTCTTATGAGACAGCTTTCAGAAAATCACCACATGACACAATTGAGTCTCCAATTAAACCAGAAATTCCCACTTCGGATAACAACAACAATGATGATGATAACAATAACAAGAAAATGCTATAGTTCTCCCAACCCTCATTAGTCTACATCTTGATTAGTCAGTACCCATCAACATTGAAGCAAGGCCAACCACCAGAAATAAGATGGACTTGCTTAAGACTCAGGTAATGGGGCTGGAGAGATGGCTCAATGGTTAAGAACACTGACTGCTCTTCCAGAAGTTCTGAGTTCAATTCCCAGCAACCACATGGTGGCTCATAACCATCTGTAATGGGATCTGATGCCCTCTTCTGGTGTGTCTGAAGACACTATAGCTGTCTTCAGACACACCAGAAGACATAAAATACATAAAATAAAATAAAATAAAATAAAATAAAATCTTTTTTAAAAAAAAAAGGCTAGGCAATATCATTTTTGGCAACAAAGTATTTTAAAATTAAGCCTATGTATGTGTCTTAGTCAGGGTTTCTATTTCTGCACAAACATCATGACCAAGAAGCAAGTTGGGGAGGAAAGGGTTTATTCAGCTTACATTTCCACATTGCTGTTCATCACTGAAAGAAGTCAGGCCTGGAACTCAAGCAGGTCAGGGAGCAGGAGCTGATGCAGAGGCCATGGAGGGATGTTCTTTACTGGCTTGCTTCCTCTGGCTTGTTCAGCCTGCTCTCTTATAGAACCCAAGACTACCAG
>NC_034609.1:10642255-10645889 GCF_900095145.1 Mus pahari
GAGAGAGAGAGAGAGAGAGAGAGAGAGAGAGAGAGAGAGAGAGAGAGTCAGAGACAGAGACAGGCAGAGACAGACAGAGAGAGACATAAACATGGAGGCAAGAGGTCAATATTAAGTATCTTCCTCAGTTGCTCTCTCCCTGGCATTTTGAGGTAAGATTCCCTCAGTGACTCTAGAATTCACAGATTTAGCTAAGGTGGTTGACCAGTATGCCCTAGAGATCCAATTGTCTCTGCCCCTCCAGGTGTGGGATTACAAATGTACACCACTGTGCTGGGCTTTTACATGGGTATTAGGGGTCCAAAATCAGCTACTCACACTTGCATGGCAAGCACTTTGCTAAGTAAGCATCTCTTCAGCCACTGGAATATCTATCTGTATTAGTAATATATTAAAATAAATACCATGTAATATTTTAATCAATCCAGAGAAAATATAATTTATAAAAAAAATCAGCATTCATTTATAGACAAAAAAAAAAAAGACAAGGTGTCATGAATACTCAACAAATAAAAGAGCAGGATAGTTGTTTAAAAAGAACAGAATCCTGTCATTGAGACAACGTGGAGAGAATCAGAGACCATCCTGTTAAGTGAAATGAGCCAGGCTCAAAATGACAGGCAAAGAAGTTAAATGCACAGGAATTGAGACTTTAACCATGGTTACCAGTGTTAGGCACAAGGAACTCGGGGAGGGAGTGGGAAAGGTTGATCAATTAGGAACAAATAACAGTCAGCAGAAAGCAAGTAATTCTGGTAGCCGTGTGCAGCAGGCTCTCTGCCGATGACAGTAGTGCTATACCACTGTAGAAAGGATTTTGGAAATTGCTATAAAGAAATGACACATGTTTGAGGGAAGAGCCGAGTTTAACTTGATGTAAACATTACACAGAGCATACATGTATCAAAGGGATATGTTTCCTGATCAGCGTGTATGTTTTTGGATTTTACACATCAGCTAGAAATTAACTGAAATATAAGATCAATATATGACAAACAAAATAATGTTAGGTTCTAGATGGATGCCACTGCAGTGTGACAGCTTTTATCTAGAACTCATTCTTTGTTAAACAGGGATATTAGCAAGCTTCACAAGCATTGACGACAGCTTTCCTTCTTGACTTAACCAGATCTGGTAAAGAGGGTGTCAAATAAAGTGACTCTATCCTTTGTGATTTAGCTTTGTTTAAGGCATAGCTCAGTCCACCTTCAAAGCATCTCAGGAATGATCTGGAATGATCAGGAATGATCAGGAATGATCAGGAATGATCTGGAATGATCTGGAGCACTTCCTGCTCCAGAGAAAGTGGTGTGGAGAGGGCATGGGGCACGTCAAAGTAGACAGTGAAACATGTGAGCTGCTGGAGGCATTGGGGAACTTCTTACAACAATTTTGGGTTGAGCTCTGCATCAGGGATTAGAAACAGGGGTAATTTTGGGTCAGAAGGCATGAAAGTTAACAGTGGCACTATGGGGCAGTGATAGAATAGCTGGTTGGAAGGCAGAGTTTGTCTTGACCAGGGTGTATAAAGGCTATATGTTCCTTTAACCAAGACACTCCAGTGGCAACCCCTACCCTTTGTTGTCTGTGACTTTGGCTTTGTCATCTATGGCTTTAATTGGTGCTTGGTCCTGGCATGGAAGGCATTTGGCCAGCTAAATTCTCATGCAATTTGTTCCAAGATTTAGTGAGTCCAGCTTTGGGAATTACTTGGCTCCGGTAATTTCCTTGGCTGAAATTAGGAGCTGGGTCCTCACAGAAAGTCCCAAACTACTGTGGGTCAGATGTCATGATTTTTGCCATGTCCAACATAGGCCATTATTTAGTTGCTTGATAATGAAATCAATTCACTTTAAAGAGGGAACTACAGTGACTTAAAGGCTATGGCGTTTAAGTGTCACAGATACAACCCCAGCATCATCTGCTGCGAATATGACATAACCCTTTGCAGTAGATGCACACCTATCAGAATGATGCACCATGCAAAACCTTGTTGATAATTTACGTCACTTCAGGAAAACACTGGACTGGAAAAATGAAGCAGACCTATTACTTAAGTGGGGAGCCATAATGGTTCCTTGGTGTCCTGATAGTAGCTTGCAAGCTTTTCCTGATACCACTAATGGCCTATGCCATCTTCTCTTACATTTTCTTTGGCTGAAAAGACTCATAAAGTAGCAAAGGGTTACTCTGGCTACATCCTCATAAATATTGTCCTTTGTTTCTTTGTGAAAACCCAAGATCTCCTGCAAACTAGCCTGGACATCCCCTTCCTGACTCTTGAGCCCTGCTTTTCCCCTTTTATTGAGATGCTGAAGTGACCTTTGTTTCCCCATTAGCAGCCACGGGCAGGCAGAAACATTTCAGAGGCCAAGTGTAGGAGAGTAGGCTATGGAGAACTCGCTCTGCTTTATGATCTCAATACACCTCAACATGGGTGAGGACCCAAGGCTTGGATTCTCTGTGTGATGAGCTGCAATTAATACCTCATGATTCACAGCTTTCCGTCTGTCTGGGTGTCTGCTACCTTTCATGCCAAGCACTGGGCAGGTTCTAGAGAGCAGGCTATTGTTTCTCTTTGCAAAAACATTCTTGCCTCAACTCTTCCATACCAATCCACAGGGTCCCTATTAGTCCTTTCCTAAATAGTATTTCTTTTCCTTTCTCCTGCACATAAATGCTTACCATGGAGTTCATGATGTGAACTCCATCTTGCTTGTCTAGCTCACACATAGCTTTCCAATAAATATAAATCTTAAGTGGGTTGGTGCAATTCTGTCATTGTTCAGCTGTGATATAGAGTCCTAAGAACTAACTGGATTGACTCATGTAGCCCAGGCTGGCCTAGACTCACCATAAAACCATTAATGACTTTGAACTTTTGATCTTCCTGCCTCCTTCCTCAGTGCTGGGTTACAGGAGTGCTTTTTGTCAGTGGTGGGGCTAGAACTCAGGGCCTTGGGCATGCTAGACAAATGCTCTACTAACTAAGCTATTTCCAGCTCGTAGGATTTGGTTTGTACCCCATGTGGAATGGGCATGTGGTCATTGTAAACCCAATGGGTTGTAGCAATAAGGCAGAATGCTTGCTAGGAGTCCATAAATCCTCCCTAAGACACCAAACCACTCTCTTAGTGAAAGTACTCTGAAAATTGGTTGAATTCCCCTAACTCCCCAGACCCCCAGGTGCCAGCAAGTGATTGTGTGTAGGTGATGGGTAAAGAAATGTTTATGCAAATTGAATCCTGATTAGCTGCAAAAAAGTGGTCTGTTTTGAGTGTGTTCATTTTTATTTGAGGGCTTTGTTTGCACATTAGCTGCACACAATGTGATTTACATCATTGGCCTCACCCTGTCTTATTTTCCTTAATGTAATTGTCTGTTCAGATCCACTGATGGTGAAAATTGCATTTGTCCTTATCAGCAAAGATTCTAAAAATGAGAAGTTCAAGGAGGCAAAAGCTTTAAATGCAGGAAAAGTATGTTTATTATTTTTTAGGTCCTTTGAAATAGTCTTATTCCTTAGAATAGGATAATCTCTTTGCAGAACACCAAAATGAATGGCTCACGGTGACCCCCCCAATCAGGGAAGTTGCTAAAAAAGAAAACAGAAAAAAAAAAAAAAAAAAAAAAA
>NC_034609.1:10645900-10647077 GCF_900095145.1 Mus pahari
AAAAAAAAAAAAAAAACAGCAAAAGAAAAAAAGAGTGGGTCGACTCAGAAAAATCTCTGTCAGTTTCAATTTTATCCAGCAGTGTTCTTGGATAACCTTGGAAGATTTGGGGATTTTCTGAGAAATCAACACTGAGTGCTTTGGCTTGAATAAAAATGTACCTGGAGCTCTTCCATTGCCAGAATGCTGATGGCAAGAAATGCCTCCTGGTTGAGAGATAGACAGTATGCAGAGACTATGTGTGGGATGTATAGGAAGACAGACAACAGATTTGGAGATTGAAAAGGAAGTTTTCTCAATGTGGAAATTTTCCTCACTAAAGCTCCACATTGAAAATCCATATTGGTAAGGCACTTGGTTTATTTTCTGTGTAGGACGAAATTTCAGTCACATGCTCTCTTTCAACAGATTCAACATAGTTTCATCTACAGTTTTGGACTGTCAGGTAAGTATAGCTTTGGCAGACCACATATAATTATTGGGGTACAGTGTGTGAAGGTGTGTCTCTGTATATTCAATTGTTAATTCTGTACCTGCAGAGAACTAAATGCCGGCAGGATCTTTGTATTGTTATTCCTATGGCCCATCACTGCCCTCATATTTTGTAAATCCTTGTTCTTCCTTACCTGCCCAAGGCAATCTAGAATTGTATCCCACTGGCTCTAATAAAGATCTGTTGGCCAATTGCTGGACAGGAAGTGGAAGGCAGCACTTTGGAGAATTGAGGGGGGCACTTTGGGAGAATTGAGAGTCTGGAGTTCAGTCAGTGGACACAGAAGTGGATGGATGGACCAGAGCAGACCAGAGAGATGGAGCTGGCCATATGGAGGGATGTAATGCCAGGATTAGTCTGTATAGGGTAGTCGGGAGACTGCTTAGCTAAGGGCCTAAGCTTTAAAACATTAATAAGCCTGCGGCCTCTTGTGAGGCTATGCCAGTGCCTGGCAAACACAGAAGTGGATGCTCACAGTCATCTATAGGATGGAACACAGGGTTCCCAATGGAGGATCTAGAGAAAGTACCCAAGGAGCTGAAGGGGGCTGCAACCCTGTAGGTGAAACAACAATATGAACTAACCAGTATATGTAGCAGAAGATGGCCTAATCGGCCATCACTGGGAAGAGAGGCCCCTTGGTCTTGCATATGACCCAGCACAAGGGAAGGCCTGGGTCAAGTA
>NC_034609.1:10647088-10654005 GCF_900095145.1 Mus pahari
GCAAACTTTATATGACCCAGCACAAGGGAAGGCCTGGGTCAAGTAATGGGAGTAGGTGGGTAGGGGAGCAGGGTCGGGTGGGTATAGGGAACTTTCAGGATAGCATTTGAAATGTAAATAAAGAAAATAATAATAATAAAAAAACTAAAAAAAACATTAATAAGTCTCTGCATTATTATTTATATCACTAGCAGGTCAGAGATAGCCCCACTATATATTGTCAAGTTAGATTGACGTGCATATATGCTTTGTACCAAACACCATGCTACAGGATCCACTCAGTCTGGACACTGTCGCATTGATGATTCCCCAACGATTCTCTGAAGCAGGGTCTGTTGAAATTATCTCTTGGGATGTGAATCAGATGACTAATGACTAAGATCTTAAGGCCACCAACCAACCCACCATCCAACAGACCACTTCCAAAGTTATCCATGCTGGTATTTTACAGGTTGACTTGACTCCCAGAATAATCAAAAGACACTGCATAATATGCAGGTTCTCTGGTTCCACTTTAAAACTTTAAAAGCCAGAATACCTTAAAGAAAAGAGAAAGAGAGCTGGAGGTGTAGCTCGGATGCCAGCATGCTTGCCTAGCACGCATGGAGCTCTGGTTTGGCTTACCAGCGGTACAAAAATTGGACACGATTACACACACCTGTAACCCTAGCCGTTGGGAGTGGAATTAGGAAGATTAGAAGTTCAAGATCATCTTTGGGTATTTAATGAGTTTGAGGCTAGCCTTGGCAAAAAGCAAACGTATAATACAAAACCCAAAGTAAACAACAGAAATCCCAGACATCTAGAGGGAAAGTTGAGTAGAAAGCATAATAGTAGTTTCAGGGGAGTAGGATGGTGGAGGAAGGGCAGACCTAAGCCAAGCATGGCAGTCATGCATGCCTGTCTGTAATCCAGAGTGCTTGCAAGGTTAAGGTAGGAGGACCAGGGAACAGTTCAAGTTCCTCCTAGACTACACTGCAGGTTCCAGGCAGGCAAAGTCCAATCTGAGATATAAGACTGTCTGGAAAGATCGGTGACTCTCATTAATATATACAGTTAATATACCAACAATCAAAATAAAAGTATTTAGAAACCTTACTTGAAGAAAGTGCTTGCCCTGAGCCCTTACCCATGCCCTATGGATCCAAAGGTACTCATGGGAACTTACTGAATGAGCTGACAATTCATGGGAAAGTCTTGTCTGTGTTTCATTGGGGAGAGGGCTTTGAGCTACGTCTCAGAGTTCCCTCTGCTTCTTCTTCATCATCTTAAACAAGTCATTTTCTCTCTTAGGACCTTGGTTTACCCAGAAGAAATGAAAAATGGCTTAAAAAGACTCTAGATATCACAACTTTAATCTTTAATTAGAATGAATATACAGTGGGTGCATCTTTTATTTTTGTATGTATAGGTGTTTTGCCTGCATGTGTATTTGCACCACGTGCTTGCCTGGTGCTTGAGGAGGCCAGAAGAAGGCACAGTATCCCCCAGAACAGTTGTGAACTAAGGTTGTGGGTGCTGGGAATTGAACCAGGGTCCTCTGGAATAGTAGTCGGTGCTCCTAACCACAGAACCATCTCCCTAGCCTGGATGCATCTTTCCAAGACCCATCTAAACACAGAGCTGCAGGCTGTGATTGAGATCACCCCCCAAAAAATTTTAAATTAAATTTTAAGACAAAACTCCTTGTTTTTTCGTGAAAGTGTACATCTTTGTAGTTGGGAGTCTTTTTTTGTCTAGCTTCTAACAAAGCAGTCTCTTGCCCAGGTTTAACTTCCCAAAGAAGTATGCAACTAGAAGACACAGTTGTTTCTCCTCACTTGGCAAGGAGACAGACCAAACAAGCAAGAACCATGGCTTAGCTTGATGGCTGCCTCAATTTTTCCTTACATTCTACAGCCATGGATTTATCTGATCTTGACACAGGTCAGTCAAGGTGGGCAGGTCAGGGACATGATCCTTAAGTGACAGTGGTACCGAAGCTACTTCTGGTTTCCATCATGGATGTTGGTGTCATTGAATGGAGTATAAGTAGCACAGAAGGAAACCTGCCAGTCTTGTTAAGCCCCATCAACTAACTCTGTGCCTGGCATACAGCAGGCACCAGTAATAATTCATTGAGTGAATGAATAAATGTATGAATCTGGTCCTAATTGCCTGCCCATTCTCTGGAAGTTAAAAGTGGAGGATTACTTTTATAGCCAAAGTTGCTTTTAGAACCCATGCGACTCCATTAACTCCATCTTTTTAGGGCACATTGATAGATCATGAGAATGGAATTTTCTACCGTAAGAGCGTTCTTAGAGAAATATTGACTAACTGTTGCCATCTACCTGTGAGAAGTTCCCATCTCTGTTTGGCAGGTAAAAAGAGAAGAAATTCTTGTCTTGAGAAGCCAAAGACATGAATTCACTCTTGGACAGCTTCCATGGGGAGATAGCAGGTCACAAAATCATTGCTTCTGTTGGCAGAAAAATGGTCAGAACTTTGCGTCAAAAGCTAGCATGATATCACCAGCAAAGTCCTTTATCTTGAACTATGTCTCTCAGCAGGACCATGTTGGGGGATGATTTTTGGGCACTGTGTATTCAGATGGTGAATTCTATGCCCAGACATCTGCGTGTGATACAGAGGATGGCACGGTCAACCATATCCAGTCTCTACGTTATGCAAAATTTGTTTTCCATCTCTCTTGATGGGCTAATAAAAGAGCTGGGCAGAAGAGAATAAGGTGGGACTTCCAATCTGACTCAGGGGGTTCCAGAAGAGAGCAGGGAAAGAAGGACCACAGGGAGGAAGCTGTAGACAGACCATGATGAGTCACCATAACCAGGCCGCCAAGGGAGTCTCTACAAGGACACACATGGACCAGAGTGAGCCAGGGCAAGACTCAGACTGAAGGCAAAGGACCACATGACTGGGCAACAGGCAGCCTCAGAATAGCTTGGAACCTGCCCAACGTAGGCTTGCTGCTTGTTAGTAAACTTAATAGTTTTTTTTGTGTCAACTATTTGTGAGCTAGAACAGGAACAGATAAGGCTCTCAACCTTCAATTACTGCCTTTTCAGGGCCAATTTTGAGATATATTCTGTAACCTCCCTCTTTCAGAAAGCATGCTTTTCATGAGATGTGATGAGGAACTTGTGAGGTAACAAAGGAGAAAAAAAAACTTAAAGAAAGGAACAAGTATGTAGGAGGGGTGGGGCACATGTGCAGTCACAGTCTTCAGAAGGCACAGGTGGGCAGGTGTCACCTGAACCACAGAGTAAAGGCCCTGTCTCAAACAACAATAAACAAATAAGTGAATTAATTCAATTAAATGGAAAGTGAAAAAAATGAAAGTGTAGTTCTGCTGGAGCAGAAAATATAAACCAAAACAGGCACGTGGGCTTTGTAGTTTTCAGTTTGTTACTACAATGGTTAGTTTTAATTGTCAACGTGATCTAGAATAACCTGAGAGAAAGCTTCAATAAGAGATTGTCTATATTACCCTTGGTGGCATTGTCTTAATTAGATAATTGATGTAGGAAGACTTAGCCCACTGTGAGCAGCATCATTCCCTATGCTAAATTCCTGAATGGCATAAATGTGGAGAAACAGAGTGAGCGCAAGCAAGAAAGTAGTGCGTATTTCTCTCTGCTCTTGACTGGATGTGATGTGACTAACTGAAGTTCCTACCTTGACTTCCCAAAAATGATCAATGGCGATATGGAAACATAAGCTGGAATAACCCCCTGTCTCCCGTAAGTTTCTTTTTGTCAGTGTATTTTATTGTATCAAAGTAAATGACACTAGGACAGTAACAACATATTTGAAAATCTACAGTTCAATAAAACTTGTTTAGTTCTGCTTAAGCTCTGGGCCTGTTTCCTTATGTGGCCAATAGCTGGCTGGAGACAAACTGTTGTTGTAGCTTCTTATTCTCAGAAAGGCCATTGTCTTTTTTGAAGAAGATAACATTTCCTGTGTCTATGGAACACACACACACACACACACACACACACACACACACACACACACACACTGAAGAATGTACCTCTGAGCATATTCAACCCTTAGCATGCCAGCTGTAGTACTTCAGCATGCAACCACCTGTGTCTTTTCCTATGAGTCTTTCTCTGGTTGCCTGGGAATTCTCAGTTTCTTCACTGGATGGGTAAGAAATTCAGGGAGGTGCCCATGGATGCAGTCTCCCCACTCCAAAGTGAAAGATAGGGTCTGTGGACAAATATCTCAACCATGGTACAGTCCAAGCTGAAGTCAGAAGTCATGCCATATGTAAGTGGCGCATTCTGGGATGAGTCTATCCTTTCTCCTGCCATCTCTTTTCCATGCCCTCCACCCCCCCCCCAACTTTGACACGGGGTTTCACTGTGTACACCAGGCTGACCCCAAACTCACAGTGAAGACCAAGCTGGTCTTAAAGTTTGGTCCTCCTGCCTCTGCCCCCCATGTGCTGAAGTTATAGCCCCATACTTTTCTCTTTTGATCAAAGGGCCTGCCACTCCTCCTGAAGAATCACTTCAAACCTGGCCTCATCTTGTGGGTCTCAGGAGTGGGATTCAAACTCTACTTCCTATTGCTAACACTGCCCACAAGACCCTTGGTTTGTGCTGTGGGACAGCTAGTCACCTGGGGTGTGGAAAGTGTGACATGTTTCAAAATTTAGAGACATGTCTTACTAGCTGAGGTGGGGTAAGCTCTGGTTACCTTTCAACATCCACAATTCCTTCCTCGCAGGTTTGTCATGGTACTTAGGAGAATAGTCAGAAAGGCCTATTAATATAGTTCTGGGCTCACTGAAAGTGTTCAGTGAATAGTAATTAATAATATTTAAATTATTAAGATTCTAGTTGATTGAAGAAAGGTGACAGGAACAGCTATATAAATCTGGATGACTTTGGACCCCCATAGCTATGGGTCTGAGCTCAGTGGCCTTCTGCCAGCTCCCCCACTCATTCCCCAACTGCTTGGCACGCTACCTTGAGCCACAGCATCAGGATGGAAAAGGTCATTTACTTTATCAAGGATGTCTTAGCCAGGGGTATGACCACCTCCAAGATGGCCTTGGCCTAGATCCAATGAAACAGGCGGCTGCTGCAGGTACAGCCTGCCAGAGCACAGATCACACAGAGTCTGTAAAAAGGCATGGTGGGCCCCATTCCCTATTTGCAAGGGACAGTGTGGGCTGTGCCTCTGGAGTGGCAACTCGTCAGTGGTATGCCCAACTTCCTCGCCAAACCCTTAGCCCACACTATTTAAGCAGTTTCAGATCAGCCTGGGATGCACAGTGGAGCCCTGTCTCAAAAAGTCAAATAGAAGGAAATTGAGGAGGAAGGACAGTGGGAGAAAGGACAGACTTGTCCCAGGGTAAGTACAAGCAGAAGTTCCTTCCTAAAGCTTTTCGGGCATTTTGAGTGTACCTGGGCCTCTCTGGGGACAGCAGGGCCACCTCTCTTTGTGCTGTCCACCTGCTGTACCTGCCAACCCTTGCTTAAGCAGTGATTTGAAGAAATTCAGCTTGAGCACAAGTTCAGAGGCTTGGGAGACTGAATCAAGATCTCTGCATAGGATATTGCTACCTATGGGAGGCTTAATTGGTATGGTAGACCCAGCCGAAGTCCTGTTCCCTAGCCCCTCCACACAGCATGACTGCGGATCCTGGTGTGGGAGGCTGAAGTCAAGTATACCCAGGTGTGGATTGTTGAAAGAAGACGTGAAGATGACAGACAGCACTTGTCAAGAGTGTGTGGCCTTTGTCCCCAATGGCTTGGAAGAATCTTGTGCTGGTTTTGTGCACAGAACTGAAGAAAGACAGTGAGTCTCTTTCTTGCCTAGACAGTGGAACCAAGAGAATCATGTAGGATATGTAGGTCTTCCTGACAGTTGACCTTCTAGGATCCAGTCATTCTTGTTCTGTCCAGATCACCTCTGTAGGGAGCTGGGAAAGGCTCCTGAAAAGGGCCCTATATCAATCAGGTTTGATGGTGGGCACTCCAATTCCATGTGTCGACTGGAATTGAGGATAAGGCCCTGTCATTCTAAAGGTGAGGCAGTTCCACTATCCACTGTGAGGACTCAATGTGTGTTTAATGTACCTAAGCATCAATTCATCTTTCATATAAATATTGTATCTGTGTTCCATGTTCATTATGCTGATGTAAAAACAATAAAGTAGGATGGTACCAATATGGAAGGAACCAACAACAGAACAGAAGGAAGCAGGATCTGAACAGAGGGAAGCAGGATCAGGTCAGAAGGAAGCAGGGTCAGGACAGAGGGAAGCAGCATCAGGACAGAGGGAAGCAGGGTCAGGACAGAGGGAAGTAGGGTCAGGACAGAGGGAAGCAAGATCAGGACACAGGGAAGCAGCATCAGGACAAAGGGAAGCAGGGTCAGGACAAAGGGAAGCAGGATCAGGACAGAGGGAAGCAGGATCAGGTCAGAGGGAAGCAGGATCAGGACAGAGGGAAACATGGTTCTCTGGGGGAGGAGTAATTCTCTTCTGCCTCCATACTCACATTGTGAGTATACATAAGTGTGTGTACAATTCACAACCCAGTGAGCATGCTTCCTGAAGCATAGCTAAGTGCTCTCTCTGCCAGGAAGTTATGCACGGCCAACCAGGAATTGAGGCATCAAATAATACTTAATTTCATTTCTCTCTAAATATTATTGAATTCCATTCTCAGCAACTCTTCTTTCTGACTCACTCTTTTTGAGGCAGTTCAAGTGGAAAAAAAATGCTTAGCTTCGAGTGTAAAACCCTCATTCAGCAACAACAATAAAACCCTTTAGTTTAATGCAAGGGCCTAAGTGAGCTTCATTTTTCATGTATATTATTTAGCATAATCATATCTACTGTTTGTTCTCTCTCTCTCTCTCTCTCTCTCTCTCTCTCTCTCCCTCTCCCTCTC
>NC_034609.1:10654592-10668604 GCF_900095145.1 Mus pahari
TCTCTCTCTCTCTCTCTCTCTCTCTCTCTCTCTCTCTCTCTCTCTCTCTCTCTTTGTTATTTTGTTTTAGAGACTCTCTCTTCCAGCCTCCTCCAAAAACTGTTTTAGCTCTGTGGAGCATTCATCTTTTTTTCTTACTCATCTCATGGTTATTAGCTATAAAAAAAATCCCCTTGGGCAAGAGTTTCCACCTTTATTGGTCCCTTCAATGAGCAGTTTTCGGTAAATATTGCACAATTATATTCAGGTGAAAGTGACGCTCTTGTAGCTGAGTTCTTGGTAGCCTGCCCTGAAGACAGCCCATGCTGGGTCCCCCACCAAACTGCTACAGATTCCAACCATCTGAAAGCCTCTCTTGCTCCAGCTTCCTTCCTTTCTTTTTTCCTTAGTGTGATTTCTACATGACCTTGGAGCCGGACTCTGACACTTAGTATCTATTTGACCTCAGATAAGATACTTATCTCTGGCTTATTTTCTTTATCTATAAACTGAAGTTAAGAACAGTACCTACCTTATAAGGCTGTGATGAAGACTGAATGAGTAAACACGGGTAGTGTACTAATAGGATGCCAAGAGAGTCCTAACTGAGTACTAAGCATTCAGTATGTCCGTTTCTCCTCTTCATCTTTCCCGAAGTAAGGTGGTTTCGCCATATGCTTCCAAGGGATGATGGAAAACCAGCCCCTTTGTAGGCAGTGCTTCTAAAGTGTGTGCTGGCTCTATTAGCTTGCTGGCTCATGAAAAGTACAGCCCGGCACTTACCATGGAGAAGAGGCAGCCTACTACTCATGTTATGGAGAATATGCGCCCAGTGTTTACATCATGGAGAAGGTGTAGGCTAGTGCCATGGTGGTGAGAGTTGGCTGAACACAGTAGGTAGTGATCATGTTGGCTATGTCTTACTAGATCCCTTGCTTTCAATTTGGATCTTTAAGGAGGCTTAAATACACAAAGAAAAGCAACAACAAAACAATAAGTTCATTCCTTTATTCATTAATATTTTTTCACTAATGTATTCTCAGCATTGGAGAGAAAGAACTTGGCAAAAGAGAGCAAACTATCCTTGACAAAAGTGATGTTAAATGGCTAGAGTGACCTAGGATAGCAGCTCTCCACTGGGGTGATATCAGGTAGATGTCTGATGGATGTGGGGGACTGAAGGAAGACGAGGACATATGGTCTAATAAGTAAAGGCACTAGGGCATGCCACCTGCTTGAGATAGCAACATTCTTTCCTTTTCACCACTGTCTCTTCAGTGCTCTCTCCGGCCTTTGCACAGGCATCCACAAACACAGAACACAGGGCAGCTGGGCCTTAGCAAATCCAGGCTTAAAGCAGCTCAGAAAAACTTGAAGCCATGACCTGTGCTCGTTAGATTTTTGTCAGCTTGACACAAATTAGAATCATCTGGGAAGAAGAACTCTCAATTGAGAAAATGCTTCCTTCAAATTAACCTGTAAGCGAGTCTGTGGGGACATTTTGGTTTTGATTAACAATTGATGTTAACAATTGATTAACAGTTGATGGTCTGGGAAGGCCCAGGCCAGTGTGGACGGCACTGCCCAGGCAAGTGGGCCTGGGTTATATAAGAAAGCAGGCATGAGGAGCTGGCCAGTAAATACTCTTCTCCATAGTTTCTGCTCTGGTTCCTGCCCCCAGGAGCTATTCCTGCCTTAATGTCCCTTCCTGATCGATTGTAAACTGTGAGATGATATAAATACCTTTTCTCCCAAGTTGATTTTAGTCTTGGTGTTTATTACCACAACAAAAAGCAAACCGGGACACTCCTAAACTTCTCCATGTGACCCACTGCCCAAGACAGTCCCCCCTGGGAACAGCCACAGTTCTCATTGATCTTCTTTTTAGTTTAGAACTTCTGGTGTGTGTGTGTGTGTGTGTGTGTGTGTGTGTGTGTGTGTTTTAAAGAAAGCTATCAAACCTTATCTTATAAACTTCCAATACAGCAGCCAGCTAATTAAATTACCACATGCTGCTGTTTGCAAGGCTAAAGTCTAGGGAGAGCTTTGTTATTATTCTCTTGAAGAATAATTTGTGGGCAAATATTATTAGGTTTGATTTTTTTTTCTAAAAAGTTAGAGGTGAAGCTATTTAGATCAGAGCAGAGATGGCCACATTTCCCCTTTGGTCCTTTCCATTTCAAGTGAAACTATTCATGTTATGAATGTAGAAAAATTGGCTTGTCTTCATGACTGCCAATGTAAGAGTTTCATGCTGCCAGCATGTTGCCATTCTGTGCCATGCTTGTTGCCAGAGCTCTTTAGGCAGGGAAGCCCGATCCAACACAATCCCCACGATGCTGTAGTTGAGCACCATTATATGCCACAAACGCCAAGGACAGCCCAGGGTTCATGACTCAGGGAAAATTGCTTTATTTATTTGTTTTTGCAGCTTATTCATTTTATGGCATGTGTGCAACAGACACTAGTGTAATGAAATGAGATTAGCTATTGGTACCATCCGTTAAATGATGCACTCTGAGCTGGGTGTGGTGGCACACACCTTTAATCCTAGCACTCAGGAAGCAGAGGCAGCAGATTTCTGTGATCTGTGAGTTAGGGGACAGCCTGACCTAAAAGCAAAACAGCATCTCAAAAGAAAAAAAAAAGTGTTCTGGCTTTAATACATTCACCCTGATCATCCATCAATCTATTCTGCACCCACCCTAACTCTTCAACATTTGTGCCTCCATCCTTTGACTATCCAGTCACCCATATATCACAGCCCCTGCCCTTCTAAGTATATGTGTCTCACTATATTGCCCAGAGTGTATATAGTAAGCTCTCAGACTCAAGAAATCCTCCTGTCTCGGCCTTCAGAGTAGCTGAAACTGTAGGCATGTGCCACTGTACCTGGTAAAGTCTGCAGTTTTAAAACACTTTTATATTTCAAGAGCAATTGCTATGATTTAGATGAATATTCCCCAAAGATCCATGGATTGAAAGCTTAATCACGAATCTGTGGCACTACTGGGAGGGAGTGGAACGTTCCAGAAGCAGCACCTAGTGGATGGACTGTTAATCGTTGGAGCATGCCTTCGAAGAGGACACTGAGATCCTAGAGAGTCAGTCAGTCCCCCTCCCCCGGCCTCCCTCCCTCCATTTCCTTTTCCAATTGCTATGAGGTGAGCAGTTTCCTTTCTTGTGCCCTCCCATACCATGTCACCTCAGACCCCAAAGTGATGAGACCAAGCAATCATGGACTTTGGAAATCATGAACCTGACTAAACCTTTCTTCTCGACTGTCTTGTGTGTTCTGCTCACTGACATATTAATATTAACATGTGGAAGTGCCCAAGAGGCTATCAACAAAGCAAGTGGGGTTGCCATAGTTGGCTGGCTTGGCATTTGCTATCTACCCTACCCAGATGCCTCTTGTGCTCAGAAGACAGAGGAGTCACCACAGCAACTCCTGGGCAACAGACATCATGCAGCAACTGGATGGAGAGTAACCGGTGTCTACCTTCTAATGTTTAGCAGTCAATGTATATCTATAAGCCACTTAATTTGCTTTAATGGATTACATTTTAGAAGCAGTTTATGCAAATAAATTGTTATATTACAAGAATACAAAGGCACAGCTCATAACTGTTCTGTTATCGTTAGTCACACACAAGAGAACATGACACAAAGTAGGTATTTTGTCTCTTGGAAACAAAAAGAGCTTTGAAAGAACAAAAGATTACACGTCAGTTCTTTGGGGAGGAAAATGCCTGCCAAGTGGAGGGTATCCTACAGAACAGAATGGGAGACCAGGCCAGCCAGCCTCACTCCAGATTCCTGCCCACACAATGACACCACACATTTGTTTTTTGGAAAGAGAATCCTCTTTGCATGTTTACTTGAAAGGAGAAGAAACCGTTGCTGATACATGAGAACACAAGCCAAAAAGAAAATAAAAGCAGGTCTCACATTATTCCTTGGGTCTGATTACTAGTTATAATAATGCTTGAGGGGAAGGCTCGGAAGTAGTTCGCTGCTGAGCATTGGCTGAGACATTTATATTGCTCTTCCTTTAAAAATTGAAAAACTAGCCGGGCGGTGGTGGCACACCCCTTTAATCCCAGCACTTGGGAGGCAGAGGCAGGCAGATTTCTGAGTTCGAGGCCAGCCTGGTCTACAGAGTGAGTTCCAGGACAGCCAGGGCTACACAGAGAAACCCTGTCTCGAAAAACAAAACAAAACAATTTAAAAACGGTTACAATGTGTACGTGCATGAATACACACAGACCACAGTGCAGATGCGGAGGCTGGAGGATAACTTTGGGGAGCTGGTTCTTGCCTTTACTTTGTTGAGGCAGGAGCTCTCTTGCCCTTGCTAGTCTGCATCCTGCAGGCTAGGCAGCCCCAGAACCCTTATAATTCCACACCCCAACCCACTACAGGAGTGTTGGAATTTCAGTTGTGAGCCAGTGCATTCACAAGCCTGTGTGTGTGTGTGTGTGTGTGTGTGTGTTTACACGTATGTGTAGGTACCCTGGAGGCCAGAAGAGAGCATCAAATAGGCAGAAATATGGGTGGTTGATTGCCTTTTTCTAAGTTCCAGGAATCGAACTCGGGTTAACTCGGGTTATCAGGCTTGAATGGAAAATGCTTTCACCCGTTAGCCGTTTTGTGAGTCCCCCCCCCCTTTCAAATTTTCTTTTCCAGTGCTTTGAACTCAGGTCTTATACCCATGTGAGGCAAATGCTCTACCACTGGGCCACAGCACAGACTGACACCGTTTTTTTCTAAGAGGTGAGACAGAATGGCTGTCTATTCCAAGATGGAGAAATTCAAAAGAAGTCAGAAAAAGTTAAGAAGGGTGATTGTCACTGTGTGACTCAAGCCCTTCAAAATGGTGTCTTTATTAGTATCCGTTTTTCTGTAAGTGCTTGTAAAAGGAAAAAAAAACCCCAGGAAATTCTTTACTATATGATCATTGACTCTTTTAGCTAAATATAGTTGTGTTTGGAGAAGACCTGAACTCTCACATCCTAGCAAGAGAACTGGAGCCACTAAAAGTCACTGATGGGAAGGAAGGGAGGCCCAGAGGCAGCTGCTGCCACAAAGCCTATTCTCTTCCTGGGGCTGGAGCTACTTAGGTAAAGTTATTTATTCCTTGTTCCAGGGGGAATGCCATCTTGTTCCTCTCAAGACTCCCTCTCCTAGCAGAGCAGAATGAGATCTACAAAAAAGGAGAGTCAAACAGCAATAGCTCTGACAGAGACTAAAGTCCTGGTTCTGCTGTGAGGCCTTGGGTAAGATAATTGACTTCTCTGGGTCGCAGTTTCCTCATCTATAAGTAAGGGTGACAATATTCATAAGGCTCCTATGAATAGCTACTGAACTGAGTAGCTACTGAATCTACCTGTTCACAAAACAAAGCAAAACAAAGCACCTATTCACAGTGTGGTCCCAGGCAGGCCTGCAATTGGTACCTGACTGGGGCTGACAGTGGTTGTCCTTGGCAGTATCCTAACTTTCTGTGCAACTTCTACTAGGAGACAGAATTATTTTAAATTGTTTTGTAAAATTCTCTATTAATTTCCAGATCCTATATTATTCATGTTTTCTATTCAGGTCCTAAGTATTGGCTTTCTTTTTCACATCTTTGTTTTTTTTTTTTTTTTTTTCCCCAGCCACTATTTAAGAACAAGACAGTTTTCTTTATAGTCTACTGTGGTGTTGCTCATCAGTGTTTTCCTGACAAGCATGCTCATTTGTCATTTGAGACAAGGTCTTACTATGCAGATTAGCAAGCATTGAACTTCCCACCCCTTCTGCTTTCAGCCTCCTGAACCACATACCCAACTCCATTTTCTTTTTCCTCAGCAGGCCTCCACATCTCTCAGCTGTCTGTGTCGGGTTTTGTGTCTGTTTGCACAGAGTCTTCTAGCTTGGTGCCTGCCACCTTCTGCTGAACTATTATTCATCCAAGGAGGCTGACATCTTTGCATCCATCTATGGATGTGTGATTCTTGCTTTGCACAGGGATGCCCACCCCTGAGGTAGCGCTGAGGTATTGATTTCTTCTCCTAGTCATTTAACATTCCCACAAATGCTCTGAAAGAGCAATTTACAAATGATTGCGAAAGTGCTTTGGAGAATCTGAGAATGTGTTTGACTGACAATTCTGCATCTTCCACCAGGGCTCTGGGTCACATGCACATTCTCTCCTGAGGAGGTTTTGAATTCCCACTGAAAATCCTGTTTGCCAGGCAACCACATCCCTGCCTGTGTAGGCCGCCGTGGCTCCTTTTCTGACCTCTCTCCAGGGATGGCTGGAAATGGTTTTTGCCAGAGCCTTGTTCCAGGTTAGCCCCACTCCCGGAGAAGAGACTCGCTCAGCCACCACCCTGAAGCCAGCATGGGGTGTTTATTTGTAGGTCATCAACACAATGGGCAGACTCAGCTCTCTTGACTCCACCTGCCAGGCCCAACGATTCATGAGCCTTCAAGGGCGGAAGCCAGGAGGCTCGGAGCAAAGCTGCCATCAGACTGTGTATTTCAAGGTTATTTATTAGTTCTTTGCTTGCAAGCCTAGCCAGCTCTCCACCAGGCAATTTGCTGTATGCAGCCGGCTACTGAGGTGCAATTTGGAGACGCAGGGACGTCTGAGTGATTTTCCATTCTCTGGTGACAGTGTTATCATGGAGAAGAGAGAGGAGGGCAGCTTGCTGTGTTAAGGGCTGTTTCCCATTTTCAGAGGTTCTGGGGGCTCCCCAGGGTGCACAGCACGGACCATTGCCAGATTCCAGGGAACTTGCCTAGGGTCCCCCTTTGGAGGAAGCAACCCTAATGGTTTTCTCTGCAAATCCTTCTTCCCACTCCTCACCTGTCAAGTGTTGCAGAGCACTGTTCAACTGGGGACTGATAAACTCCGCATCCTGTGAGGTCTCCCTAGGCACTGCCACACAATGAAGAGGTGAGAACGGTGTCTGTTCAGATGATCCCCAGTCTGCCTACCACTCATGGTCCCTATTTCTAGTGCCCAGGTCAGACTAGTCCCATTCATATCTCCTGAACTCTTCTTTTATCCTTTTTGGGTCCCTAAGAAACTTCCTAGCCCAGGATACCCCTTCTTGGCCTTTTGCTGTGGAAGTGGTGCTGGGGTTCAAACCTCACTCACTGCCCATTTTGGAAAGTGTTTGAACACGGAGCCATACCCACAGCCCTTGGAAATTGTTTGTTTTAAGGACAGACCCCAGAATGACTGTGTAGCCAATGAGACCAAATTCCTGGTCCTACTCTCTCTACCTTGCAAGTACTAAGATGACAGACATATGTCATCGTGCGCAGACAGCCCTTGGTTTTATGAAGCAGGGCCTCTTGCTGTAGCACAAGCATGCCTCAAACTCACTACCCTCTGGTCTTAAGCTCAAAGTTCTGAGAGATTCTAGGTGCATTCTAATAACCATGCCTGTCTCTTTTTCCTCTTCGTGTTATGTCTTCAGAGGAACTCTGGCTTCTAACCCAGCCTAGAAGCCCTCAGGATACCTATTTGCTTCCTTCATAGCTTTCTGATGCTCCAGGTTTGTAAAAGAGCTTGGTGCCTTGTTCCCCCAGTGACTTCACAAGCCTGTGAGGTTCCTAGGCGGGTAGGGTTACCTCTGACACAATGCTTCTGTCTGCAGGGGCTGTGCCTTGTTCATTCTGTCTGTAAGCCACTGTCCCAGGGGCTGAGGATGAGCCGGCACACATGTGCTCGCCTGAAGAGGATCTTTCTTTCTCCAGGTCACCCCAGAAAGTGTGGGAAGGGGAGCTGCTCCACGTGACTTGGCTGAAGATTTGGGAAGGAGAAAGAACACAGTCCCTTCACAGGTTTTCTTCTTAGCATGGTGTGTGAGTGAGTGTGTGTGTGTGTGTGTGTGTGTGTGTGTGTGTAGAGCCATTAGGAATCAGCGCAGAGCTCAGCTGAATTTTAATGGTTGTCATTTTCATAGGTCCTCAGACTGAAGAACAAGCTGATTGTTTCAGAGATGAAGTGTGGAAATGGCAGCACTGAAGATAATTTAAAATAGCAAACTGGGTAAAATCCGAAGTTCTGAAAAGCAGTCATTCCTCCCCCCCCCCCGAAGAATGTTACTAAAAACATAGACCAAAACATCTTAACTTTTAAAATTTGAGTTTTTTTGATTCCTTTGACTCTCAATGTCTTCTCCTATCTGATCCTAACACCAGGCCTCCTGGGAGCCTGGTAGGGTGTGAGCAGAATCTAATGTCTTCATTTAGAAGGCAGGCATTGGGCAGCAGACACAAGCTTAGGAGTGTGAGGGGGTTTCAGAGTGACATAAGGCCTCAGACATGTGTCCTCAGACAGTGTAGGACTGTGTGAGAGGTTGCATTTGGAATCCTGCCCAAGTTGGATTTACAATCTGTTTGTGGAGATTGTTCCATAAATGTGGGCAAGAAGTTTAATGTCTCCACGCCCCAGTTCCTATATGAGCAACCGAGGTCAATGTTGCTCATCTCTTAAGGTCCTTCTGAGGATCAAACAGGATGCAACCATCCACCAGGTGAATTAGATCATGACGGGCCTCCACTCAAAATACTACAAAGGACTGCTAGGAGTCTTAGTTATTTTCTATTGCTGTGCTAAAACACCATGACCAAGGCAACTTATTTTTAAAGAGCATTTGTTTGGGGCTTATTATTTCAGAGGGTTAGGATCCAGGACCATCACTATGGGAGATAGCAGCAAGCTGGCAGACATGGCAACTAGAGCAGTAGGTAAGAGCTCACATCTTGAACCGCATCATGAGGCAGAAAGAGAGACAGAGATTGGGAATGGCCAGAGTCTTTTGAGACCTCAAAGCCTGCCCCCCTTCAGCAGGGGGTACCTCTTATGTCTTCCCAGACAGTTCTGTAAACTGGGGACCAAACACTTAATCTATGAGCCTTTGGTGGGGGTGGGGGATTGGGGTAGGAAACAGGGTAGGGGTGGATAGGCTCATTCAAGCCACTAGGAAATTTGGAAGGGGTTAAAGTCTTTAGTACAGACTTGGGGCCTGGCCTCTGTCTACCTCTCTGCCCACTCCTGTGTCTCACAGAGCTAATGTGTTCCTGTTCTCCGGTCCTTGCCCTCGTGCCTTGCCACCAAAGGCCTGTCCACTCTGATAGGAATACTTCCTCCAGTGTATCTCTAGCCTTAAGGTCACATCATTCTGTTTCAGGTTCACTTCCCAAGGAATCTTTTTCCCCCAAGCCTGAACTATCACCCATCATTCTATTTCTTTAACCTAAATGGTTTCTCTTTCTGACTTTAATTGCCACCCTTGTTCTGTGACATGTTCACTTGCTTCCAGTCTGTCTCTTCTTTTGAAATGGGAAATCTATGATGGCAAATATGCTTTCTTCACTGGTGTCTTCCCAGCTGGCCCTCAAATAATTAATGAATAAGTTACGAGAGTTTTCCTACCCAGTGCTTGGCACACAGTACAGTCTCAATAAATAGCAATTCTTCCTCCAACCTTCTTGGCAAGGAGACTGAATTATAGAGCTGAAGATAAGACAGTCTGAGGGTGGTGGCTGATGTTAGGGAAGCTGTCACCCCTTCTATCCCTCCCTCCCTCCTCCTCCCTCCTTGTCCCTCTCCCTCCTTCCTCCCTTTCCCTCCTCCTCTTCTTCTAGCTCCTTGGATCTTTATATATGCCAATAACTATACTCTGCAGAGCCTAACGAAGTAAATCCTTATTTTATATTTTAATCAGTTTGTTCCACATAAAGTATGTCTAGGGCGATAAGAGCAAGTGTTAGGAAAAAAAACAAAAACAAAAAAACCCAAAACACTAGACAATTCACAGAATTTGCCCACCAGTTCCTGTCTTCTAACACTGTTTGACTTGAGAAAAAGAGCCAAGGAAAGAGAAAAGACCACACCGACTCTGCAGGGGTGAGCATCAGGATTAATTAGAGAAGCTTCCCTAATGACCCTTGCTATTGAAAAATGCATGAATGGAAAACATTTCTGCCCTCTGCTTTGTGAATGAACCAAATAGAGGAGTTTGTGGAATAGAGCAGGAATGAAGCCATCCCCCATGGTGCGATGCTCCATCCACCCTTCCTGGGTGACTCATGCGCTTGTGGAGCTTGTGGAGCCCAGACTGTGTGGCCTCCGCAGTGGGAGGAGGAGGAGGCAGTGGGAAAGACACATTGGCAGGTGCTCTGCAAGTGTGTTAGCAGATCCTGAGCCACTGGGAACCAGGTGGCTCATGGAGGCTTGCGAGGGAGGGGGCTGCCTGAGCCTAACTAGAGCTAAGCTGACTAGATTAACCAGGTAAGTGGTGTGTGCAGAGGACGAGGACGGTGCTGAAGGAGAAGGATCCTAGGTATCTTGGAAAGCTGAATCTGGGGTCTGTGATCTATTTTATACCACTGTAGATATGTGTCCTTTTCTGTGTCTCGGTTTCTTCAGATTTAATAAGCTCTGGATTAAATGTTTGTTCAAAACTTCCATCAGAATAAGAATTTTGTTGGCTCATGTGAAGTCATCTTTGCCTCTCACCCCTCCTAGGTCCTTTTGGCCCCTAAGTTCACTCATGTTTACCATTTTGTTTCTTCCTCTACACCCTCCTCCAAACACAGCTCCTTCTTTGTTTTCTTATAAGTCACCAAGGCTAATGGCTGAAAGCTTATTCAGTGCCTCTGGGGATATCTGTTGGAGCAGAAGAAATGACAAATCCACTACACTAGCATTTGCTCCTAAATTTAAATACAATAGAAATGTTTGAGATGGAATAATGCAGATGACATTAAATACCAAGATTGCCCAAGAAATTTTGAATTCTATAGAGCTAACATTTTGGTAAAGAGAATATGTTTAAACTCATTGGATAGTCACTTTAATTAATCACCATGACTGTGCTATCACTAACAGGCACAGAACATCAGGGTGTCCAAACCATTTTATGTTTCCTTAGAGCTACAGACAAATGAGAAGAGTCTATGCAAACAGGTCCCTGCTTTCTCCTCTCTGCTCCTAATCTGGGTAGGAATTTCCCTGCTGAAGATACCCATGCTGCCTCAGTCCACACCACGAAGGGAGATAACTCGATCCCTGATAAGTCTGCATAGATAACCCTTACTTACTGAGATAATCCTTATCTTTCATTAACTTCCTGTATAGAATCACCTCCCTACACTTCACCAAACCTAAAATCCCAAACACCATTCTTGTGTCTTGTAATTTCTTCACAAACTATTGCTGGTTTGTGAGCTCTCAGGCCTAACTCTCTTTGGAGCCTACCTCCTTCCCTGTGGAACTCCTAGGGATATGCAGAAATTGAAATACTACATCATTTTGTGTGTCCCTTTCCACCATCAATCTGCCTTTTGTCAGTTTCTTGCCTGGCCTGTTACCTACCCTACATGATCGATGAAAAAGCCTTCTTAGATCCCATGAGTGGCACAGTTCTTTGCACACTTGTATACATTACTCGACAGGACTCACAGCACAAATAATAACATCAACACTTTGTATGACAAGAGGGTGGCTCTGAGGATCCAAGGAGACACAGAGCAAGAGCCTTACTTGGGTCACTGGTAGCTCTAGAGTTTGTGCACAGCCCCTCCCCCGTGTGCATGCACACAGACAGACACACACACACACATGCACACACACACACACACACACACACACACACACACACTGGCTGACCCCAGAGCTGCTATCCTGTCACCCTGTGTCCTTGGTACAGTAGTTTTTCCTCTGAGTTTTGATTTCTCCATTTCCTTCACCGTCTCTTTTCTGACGCGGCCACCAGCCTCAGTTCTTCCCCTGCAGCTGACGTCATCACTAGACAAGGGAAGAGAACGCAGGAGAACTGTTGGCTTCACGGAAGATACTCTGAATTGATTCAGTGACTAGAAATGTCTTCAACTCAAGTGCAGAAGAAAGGGCAGTCGAGTGTCAGCACATGGGGGTACATAGACAAGAGAGTCAATTTGGAGTGTTTGACAACAGGACTGCAGAAAGAATACAATAAAATTCAGAGTTGTGGAGAAGAAAAAAAAATCTCCTATTTCACCTGGGCCACATTTAATATGCCTGAGGAGTTTTGACATGGAGAACGTTGGATTGTTAAATATTAACCCCAAACAACTGACAACCTAAATGTTGCCTTCATCCTCCATGTCTGTCTTTGATGATATAAAATTCACCTCCCCCCGCCATTCTCTGAGTTTATGCTGGTATTTGGCTCTAGGAGAATTTATTTTATAGCCTCTGAAAGGTTTGATGAAGATAGGCTGGTGAGCACTTTGGGGGTGGGTGGGGAAGGGGAGTGCAAGGAATGCCTGGGTATTTTGTTTTCTTGGAGAACAGAGTCTGAAGTTCTTCTCTCTCTGCGATCTTGGCCCTTAGAAGAAGTAAGGTGTGCACAGAGCCTGCCTCAAGAACATGGTTGTTGCTTTCGAGGTTTCAGGGCTGGCTCTCCCGAGGAAGGAAACAACAGGTTGTATTATGTACCCGAAAGTCCTACAAGACAAAAGATGCAATGGGACTCACTGGAAGGACATTTGCTCAAGACAGTGAAATCTGGTTGAATTGTGGCATGAGGGTGACTGGAAGTTTCTCCAACTGTGAGACTGGGGCACTGTGATTAAATTGTGGAGATTTGGGAGCCTTTCCTGGTCCCTAGTGCAAACATACCAACAGTCTCCACCACATTCACACAGCATCTTCGAAAAACAGTGTCCCCTCAAGATGCGACTTTACTATAAGCCGGTCATTGTCTGTTCTCCATGTCATACAGGAATGCTTAAAAATATCCCCAAACAAAGATCTCTTGCTGACACTTTAAAAGACATGCCAAATAAGGTAGCAAGGCATCAAGAGCCCTTCAAACAGTGCCTGCACTTCAGGAGCCCGAGTGTACACACTCATCTGAAGTACATACGAGAAAATAATTTACTCCCAGTCTGTTTTGAACAATCGTACACAAATAGCTCATAAGCATAATAAATCTTGAGCAAGACCCATTCTTGCATGACACTCATGAAAGCCTCAATCTGAAGATTACACTTAATAGAATTGCCTGTCAATCCCCATCATAATCAATGGGGGCAGATGGCTCTTTGATTGTGCTTTTTATATGCAGGAAAACTCCATACCTCTCTTGCTTCCCAGTCAGCCTCCTGGCAGCTCACGTTGTGATCAGGGGCTTTCTTTATGGAGAACTGTTTTCTTTAAACACCAGACTTTATGTATCATTATAAATAGATGTGTTCAGAGAGCAGTTTTTCATCTATAATTTGTTCATCTGCCATGTTAGCATTTGAAATGAAGCTCATTGGGAGCTTGGAGTGCAGATGCTGACAGAGAGGAACATGGACATAGATTAGAGGAAGCTAGAACCATCAGGACTCACAGGGACAAGAGTTTACCAGGGAAGTGCCCAGGCCCTCGCCTTTCTCTTGAGACACAGGGTAGAGTGCTGGTATCTACTTCTTAGTGGGGGTTGGGTTTTCCTTCAGTGATTGGCTGGCTCTTTATTTCATCTGAATCCATCCTGTCTCATGTAAATGGTATACAAGAAGCATAAAGAGCCCAGCTACAATCCTCACTTGTGAAGGGCACTGGGCCGAGAGGCCTTCATTAAGGTGGAGTGGAGGTGCTGATCATGTCCTGAGCACGCCCACAGCTATAACTCCTTGCATAAGCAGATCCAGTATACACTACCTGCACATCTTGTGCAACACGGCAGCCAAACCAGGCTTTGGAACCAAAGGCCTCAGGTTAGAATCGAACTCTTTACTCTAAGAGGGAACATAAGGTTATGGCAAAGAGGCACATTCTGGGGTCTGCCTGGAGTGGGTTTAAGCTCCACTCCTCAGCTATGTGCTGCCTAACTTCATTTATAAACCTAGCCTCTCCACATTTCTGCCTCTTCATCCATAAAGTAGAAATGAGAATAAGGTTATTATAAGGCTCCACTGAGATAAGGCAGTTAACACAAAGAGATGTCCAAAGCGTACCAATCTTCCAATGAGTACAACATATGAAATGGATAGCA
>NC_034609.1:10668819-10671859 GCF_900095145.1 Mus pahari
TAGCACACACTCTTCCAATGAGTACAACATATGAAATGGATAGCACACACTCTTCCAATGAGTACAACATATGAAATGGATAGCACACACTCTTCTCTTTCAGTTGAGGAGGCATGGTGGGCACCACGCGCGTGCCCTTCCTGGTACTCACTTTTACATTTTGCAACCACTCCTCACAGACAACCAAGGGAGGGAAGAGTTTTTCACAGAGACTGCCTAAGGGAGGGGATGGTTTCAGTGATCTCAGTCCACTCTGGTGGGAAAGGCATGGCAGGGCTCAGCCCGTGACGATAACGGCGGAGGTCATTCACACCACTGCCGACCAGAACACAAGGAGGCTGTCAAGAACTACCGGCAGATATAACCTTCAAAGGCCAACCCCTGATGGCCCACTTCTGACAGCGAGGCTCCACAGACTCTCAAAATAGAACCACCGCCTAGGGCACAGCCATCCGAAGTATGAGCCCGAGGGGGACAGTTTTGTTCAAACTGTAGTTCAGTTCCTATGATAAATTCAGGTGACCTGGATGCATGACCCTCACAATTTACTGTGTCTCTCAGCCTAGACTTCACAGTTAGAAAAAAACACCATCACGGTATCGCTTACTTCAAGCTGCTGTTAATGCTGGCACCGCGTGTATAATACTTTTGACTATTGCTAAATTGATCAATTGGCTAGATACTATCAAAAAAGGGCTTGCTTTCCCAAAGCTCAGTGTATGTGGCTCACTTGCAAAATAATTCTCTCTTGTGGGTATTTACCTGTGGACATCAACCATCTGTCAGTGAGGGAAGGTAGCCACAGGAGAAACCCACAAAGGGTTTTCCAAATGAAGCTGTTATTTTTAAACACCGAGTGAATCCAGAAGAGAGTCATGTTTGATTCACAAAACTTTCATTTGCACGTACTGTTTCCATACCGCATGGAGCCATCCATAAACCGTTAAGCAGTGACGCCTCTGTAAACCACACACTGGGCTGCAGAGGCGTCTTCATTAGTGACCAGCGTGGTACTAGAAATGGGTAAATTGGATCACTTAATATCATTGCTCTTACCTCCAGAACAAAATAAATTGAAGCATTTTCCCATTAGAGTTAATAAGACTTGAAAGGCTAAATTTCCATTAGAAGGCAGAAGTCTTTTTTAAAAAAAATCTTGTCTCTCTGAGGAAAGCTGAGGACAGAGAGGTGGGAAGCCAATGCCACCATCTTCAGGGGTAAGTGCTCATTCACACTGTGTAATAATGATCTTTGGGAGTTGAAACATCATATCTCAGAAGGGCTGCCTTTGAGCTTATAATCCATATTCCTTTCTTAAAAAAAAAAAACCAATACTTGACACCTCCCCCAACAGTGTCCATTCCCTGGGGAAGTCCTGTCTTATCTGCCACAGCCTGTTCCTGCTTAGACTCAGCGGCTCAATATTTCCTCAAAGGCAGAGGCTGGGCAAGGGATTTGAGACATGATTGTATTGGAGAGATGATCCCAGGAAGCGGGCTATGGAGCTGGGAACATGGGGGAGGCAAGGAGGAAACGTCTCTCCGGGGATATGATACTGAGGTCATGTCACGTGCGCTGAGCCTGGAGTATGCAGCCTGCAGAACATCTTCCCTAGCTGTTTGTCTGGGACAGATGGAGCAATGGCAGATCCTGCCTACACAGGTTGTAGCATCCCCTGGTGACCCAAACAGCGTACAGAAAGACAACAGTTTGGTTTAGATCTAGTGGAATTCTAGGACATCAGAGAAGATTCTAGGGGGGGGGGAGCAAATCTTCCTGAGATGAGAGCCAGCCAAGCAGAGAGGAATTACAGCTGCTCTGGGCCATCCCTTCTGAAATCAGAAGCAAGCTAGGCCACAAGAAAGATACCTTGAATCATGAAGGCAGCGATCGTTTGTTGACTGTTTGTCTGTCATTGATTCACTAACAAACATTTGCTAAGAGTCCATCATTTGTCAGCTGTTTTCCTAAGCTCTGGAAGCATCACGGCATACGATATTATTTAAGGTGGGGGTATTCTATGAGGAAGGTGAAGCAAGGCTAGGGAACAGCAAGAACTTTACTTACTATTCCAGATAAAGTTGTGAAGAGATGACATGTGTCAGATGGAGCGAAGGCACGGCTGGGAGAACGGTGTGAGGGCAGTGGAGCAACATGGATTGGGGGGGGGGCAAGTAACATGAGTCCTAGGGGGAGAGAAACTGCTCCACATCTGAGCAAAGAGGCTGGTGTGGCTGGTGTGGCTGGTGTGGCTGATGTGGCTGGTGTGGCTGGTGTGGCTGGTGTGGCTGGTGTGGCTGGTGTGGCTGGTGTGGCTGGTGTGGCTGGAGCTGAGCAATGGATCGGAGAGGGACAGAGACTTCGGAACTAGGCAAGGGTGGCGATGTGGGTGTGTAGAGGACGGTGGATTTTACCCTTTCTGTGATAGAGCTGTTGGGGACAGCCAGAGGGTTTCCATTTCCCTCCTTTCATTTATTACTGTATATGATTATTGTTATTATGGACGGAGCCTTATGTATTCAAGGCTGGTCTCAAACTTGCTTTGTAACCAAGGATGATGTTGAGCTTCTGACCTTCCTGCCTTCCTCTCCCAAGAGCAGAGGTCACAGGCAAGGACCATCACACCAGTTTATGCAGCGCTGGGGCTTTGTGCATGTTAGCCAATCACCCTACCAACCCAATTACATTTGCAGTCTTGGAATGGAGTCCATAAGAATATTACAATCAAAGGACCAGGAACATGGCTCAGCTGGTAAAGGCACTCGCTGCCCAGGCAATCCCATGAACCTACCTGGTAGAAGGACTGACTTCTGCATATTGTCTTCTGATGGCCACACGTGAGCTATAGTATGTGTATGTGTACACCAGCTTGCAAGTGCTGTGTGCACAGACACACACACAAAATGAATGTAATAATAATTTTAAAATCCATGAATTTGCAAAATAAAATATTTTCACTGGGCAGTGGTAGCACATGTGCTTGTAAAGGCAAGTAGATCTCTCAGTTGGAGGCCAGCCATAGTGAGTTCCAGGACAGCCA
>NC_034609.1:10672309-10676193 GCF_900095145.1 Mus pahari
GGAAGGAAGGAAGGAAGGAAAGAAGGAAGGAAGGAAGGTTGAATTTTTGTTTACCATGATATGGAATTCTCATGGGGAAGGAAGGCATCCCACTATGGTCTCATCACAGAGTCAGGATTAACACACAGGAACTTGAGCTCAAGGGCTCTAAATCTTATATTATTTTTGCCTTTACTATCTGTAAGTTATTCCTCCAGAACCATGTCCTGCAGTCCCCAGCCTCAGCCCCGCCCCAAGTCAACAGTATCTCTGAGTCCTTTGCTACCTCCCACAGCAGTCAGGATGTTCTCCTCTGCCATGAGCATCAGCTGACCTGTAGAGTACACAGCCTGGGGTCAGAGAGGCTCAGGTGCTGATGAAGACAAAGGCTTCCTGCCTTCACAGTGACTCCTTGAATGCATATGGCTTTGCCACCTCAGTGGGGGCCAGCCCTGTTAGCTGGGATGGGCAAGCAGGTTTGTGATAGAACCCACTGAAGCTCCAAGGACGTGCCCTTGGTAGAGGGAGAGATGTGGCAGAGGGAGAAAGTAAAAAGGATTGGCGTCGTGCAGTTTTCCCATCTATAAAAATAAACTTGAAAGACTCCAGCAATTTGATTTGAGACAATCTTCTGACCCATCCGTGGCCTCTCCCATCCAGTGTCTGAAAGGGAAGTGTTAATTTTTCTACTGCATTTAGAAGCTTCTCTGACCACAAGGACATCGGGTCAGCTTACCCTTTAAAGGTGGCAATTCCAATTTGGAAGATTTAGGTCTGAGAAAATGTGCTCTCTCCTTAGAGTCCAGGAGCACAGTCATTAAACCTTGCTCACGGGTTCTTCAGGCAATGGTTTGTGTGTGTTGATTCTGAAGGTTTCAAAAGGAGTAACAAAGGGGGTAGCCACTCTGCCGCCCCCTGGCAGTGTGGCACCTCCTGCTCGCCATGGGGATGACTCTGTACTTTCCCTGCCCCTGTGTTGGGGAAGAACAGGCAGGTCAGAAGGTGACTTGCGCTGGGTATATCTGCCGTTGAGCTGTTTCAGTTTGTCCTTAGAATCAGTAGCTGGGAGAGCAAAGGGCCAGAGGCTGGGATGGCTTCCCACAGTCCAGGGTACAGGAGTGTGGAGGGAGGCAGCTGAGTCCGATTTGCTAAATTTCACAGTAGCAATCAATAGTAGACGTCCACGGTCCATACTTAGAGCCAACACAGCTTCACCCAGTGCTTCTATTCTAAAGGACACAGTGCCCCAAGACAGAAGTTCTGACTAAAGCAAATATTGCCCAGAAGTGTTGAAACAAGGAGGTGGGGAAGCACCCTCCTCTCTGGCCTTGGACTTCCAGATAGAACAGCATGATCTATATGATCTATATTCTCCTTAGTCACCCTTCAGAACCAGAGAAGGAGGAGTCTCTTTAATATTTAGTGTGGATTTAGATTGCTTTTCTAGTTTGTTTGTTTGGTTGGTTTTTGTTGTTGTTGTTGTTTTATTTTTGTTTTGTTTTGTTTTTTTTGTTTGTTTGTTTTTTTTGTTTTGTTTTGTTTTGTTTTGTTTTGCAGCAGGCTGTGGCAATCCGACAGGATTCCTAACAGGGGGCAACCCAGAAAACAGTGGTAGCAATGGTCAATGTGTTTAAGCATTCCTGATAAGACCTGAATAAGCATGTCTGGTGTCTCTCACCTAGACGCCTTGAAGTAGCTCTTGGAAGCAGGTTTGAGTCCTAAGTCATTTTAGAGCTGCGAATGTAAATATGTGAGCCACAAAGTTTACCCTAGACAGATGGGGCTAGGATTTGAGGCAGGAGTCTGATATCACAGTATGTCTCCCTCTCTGTAACCTAAAGGAATGTCTCCCAAGGTCAAAACAGTGTCACAGGGAGTAAAAGCAATAACCCGACTGGCCAGCCAGTGCAGGTAGTGGCCATATCGCCCTGGCCAACTGCTCTTCTGTCTGCCAGACTGGGAATGGCAATGCTGGGATTAGCCTCAGACTAAACATGAACTTGAGGAAGGACAGGGTCTTGCCTGGGTTACTACATTCTTCTAGGCATACCTTTGAGAAGCATTCCTGTCTGTGAGGGTTAGATTGTTCCAGAAAAACTCTAGTTTATTCCATTCAGAAACAAGGAGAAGGGGGGGCGGAAGAATGAGCCGATGGCTCAGTGGATTGCTCTTGCTGAGGATCGAGATTAGCTCCCAGGGCAGGTGGCTCAACTGTGTGCAAAGCCAGACCCATTGGATCCGATGTCTCTGGTCTTTACAGGGCCTACTCTTGAATGCACACCCCTTCCACACACACATTTAAAAATAAAGTCTTTTTATTTCTTAAGGAAAAGAAAGAACCCTGGTGGGTATAGAGTGGGCAGTGCAAAAGGAAAACGAGGAAATAAAAGGTGGGTGGGTGGGTGGGTGGGGTAAGGAAACTAATGATTTGGTCTATAGCTAGCTGCCCAGGGTCTAACATTAGCAGTCAGAGAGGCGCGAGTCCTTCTGTACTTCTGCAAAATTCCAAGTCAAGAGTTAGTTCCAGTCCTCTGTAGAATCTGCCCTTCAGGTTAGAGCTGTCTGGGGAACAGAAGGGCCTAGATAATTTCTTCACATTTGAGAAAAATGATAATTTGATTAAGACGTTTCATACGTCTCGAAGCAGCCGTTCATCTGTGTAAATGATTTGAGGTCTAAGGAAAATAGCAGCATCAAAAAGAGAGACTCTGTGCTGCTGAAAAGGACAACGCACACAAAACTTAATTAGGAGTACAGGCTAATGGAACTTAGAGGGAGGGAAGATGAATTCATTATATTAATAAAAAAAAATTTAAAAAGCCTGGGCTCAGGCAAGAGAAAGCAGATGGAAAGAAAACGCATAGCGCGATGTTTCATTTCTTCTCGATAAAGCGAAGCGTGCTGAAATGTAACGAGATTACCCACCCTCTCCATCTGCCTTTGTCTAAATAAATTCAAGTTTTGCACAAATGTAATGAATTTTCAGCTTGTAATTTGCTGTCTTTGGTGTGTGCGGCAGTTAGAAGACCAAAGACCCTCCCTTCAAAGCTCATTTGCAGCAGACCCCAGGCGTGGGGCCGCCATTAAACACCGGGGTCTCGCAGAAATCAGTGGGAGTGTCCCAAGTCATGCCCCTGCAAGCGTGCGTGGGAAACCCTTCCAACAGCCTGCCTGGGGCTGGCGTGGCTCAGGGTGGCAGACAGGCACACCAGTCTGGATTTGGGGGTCAGTGCGCTGGAGGAAATTGAATCCCCTCCTGTCTCACTCACCCTCCACCTGTCTTCATCCCCTTCCTGTTACCAACTCCATCTCCCACTTCTCCAGACGTTGCTGATCCGTAGAACTCACTTATTTCTCAATGCTTGCTTTGAGGGCTTTAGAGGACACGGGAACCTCCCTCCTCCTGTTGTCCGGGGCTTGGTGAGTTCACCCACCCAGCCGTAGTGATAGGAGTCCGGCATGATGTCTTCTGGCTTTGTGCAACAAGCACTGTCTCTCCACAGTTACTGTAAGCGCTTCTTTCCTCCCCTTAACAGCTGTAGACCAGATACCTTCTGTTCACAGGCACCGAGGACTCGAAGGAAAGCACGTTCATTCAGTCTTCTGTGAACCAGGAAGACAAGTTAAATAGTAGCCAACAAATAAATGATGGTTTCTATTTTCATGTTCATTTGTGTGGTGGGTGTGCGCATGTAATACCCCCTATCCCTAGATAGGAGAGAGAGAGAGAGAGAGAGAGAGAGAGAGAGAGAGAGAGAGAGAGAGAGTTGTCAGTGTACAGATCAACGAGTCGACAAGCCTTAGCCCCTGTGTGGCCACTGCCCTAGTTGGCACAGAACATTTTCATCTCTCCAGAAAGCTGTCTCATCTGCCTTCCCAAATCAGCTTCTTTCACCTGAACCAGA
>NC_034609.1:10676391-10688725 GCF_900095145.1 Mus pahari
CTTCCTTCCTTCCTTCCTTTCTGGTGCTGAAGGGAACTGAGAGTCTGAGAATCTGGAAAATGTGGTATGATTTTTTGTTTTCTTCCCTAAATCTCTTCTCATGCTTGCCAGGACTACAGAATCACAGGTCAGCCTTCACCTGTGCTTTCATCTTGCTGAGCATATGCAAGGTTACCACAGTTTGTTAGTGGTTTGCTTGTTAGTGGCCAACAGGTTGGTTCCAGCTGTTGGTCCCAGCTGTTGGTCCCAGCTGTTGGCTCCAGCTGTTGGTCCCAGCTGTTGGCTCCAGCTGTTGGTTCCAGCTGCTGGTCCCAGCTGTTGGCTGCTGTGAGTGATTATTGTGCTGATTGTTTTTTTTTTACCATCTTGCCACAGAGTAAAGTCCTCTGGGAAGAAGGGATGTCAGTTGAGGAACTGCCTCTCTCAGTCTGACCTATGAGGCATTTTCTTCATTAATCATTGATGTTGGAAGACTTGGTTCTTTGTGGATGCCACCACAGTGTAAATGGCCCTGGGTTGTCTTAAAAAAAAAAAGAAAGAAAGAAAGAAAAGAAAGGTAGATGAGAAATCAAGGGGTGTGGGAGCAAGCCAGGGATCAACATTATTCCATGGCCTCTGCTTCAGTTCCTGTCTCCGGTTTCCTGCCTAGTTTTGTCCTGGCTTCCCTTAGTGTGATTGGGATGTGTAAGCCAAACAAACCATTGGTATCTCATGTTGCTGTTGGTCTTAGTGTTTATCACAGCAATAGAAAGCAACTGGAACAAAGATGTTAGATAAATTTATGTTCATGTGTTTCACTAACATATAACTTTATTTTTTCTAAACAAATATCTCAGAATAGAATGCCTAGATCATGTAGAAAGTGCATGTCTGACTCTGGAAGGAATTATCAAAGTGTTTCCCAAACTAGCACACTTTCACCAAGCAGCAATGGGGAGGAGGTCCCGTGGCTTCATGTCTTCAGCAATGCTTTCTATTTTTATTCTTTTACTATTATTGTTCAAAGGCTGTGAAGTAATAGCTCCATACAGTCACTTTCTTTCTTTGTAGGTAAGGCATGGTTTCATTATGTAGCTCAGATTGGTCTCAAACTCTCCATCCCCGTCTCAGCCTCCTTGTTCAGGGATACTGTTACACAGCACTATATGTGGCTTTCATTGTGGTTTTGGTTTGTTCTTCCCAAAAACTCATGGTGCTGTGTATTTTTTGCACAGTTACTGACTCTTTTCTATCATCCTTTACAAAGTCTCCATTTGATCCCATAACAGTTTTGAAAGCTAATTCATCATGATCAACTGAGCTTTATCCCAGGAGTGCAAAAACAGGATTTACACTTCTCAATCAATCCCACAATCAATCTGCAATTCTCTTTGCTGACAAAATGAAGAGGGGAAATGACTGAATTATTTCAACAAGTGAAATAAAATTATTTGATAAAAGTCAACACCTGGTGTGTGTGTGTGTGTGTGTGTGTGTGTGTGTGTGTGTGTGTTAAAAACCCTCCTATCAGACTCTGATAAGAAATTTACATCTCATGAATATTGCACACCTGTCCAATGTAGCTTTGCAATTTCTTTGGAATTGTATTTTTATTATGTGCATATTTTGTCAAGCTCATTCCTAAGTTTTTCATATTTCTGTGCTATTATAAATTGCTTTATCAATTTCACTTTTCATTTCTGTTCTTTAAGGGAACACAGTTGCAAGACGCTGGCGTGTGACTTGAATCCTGTAAAGTTGGTGAGCAGTGTGTTACTGGTCTGACAATGGACATGTGTCAGTGAGACAAAACAGACTGTCGGGGAGACAAGGCTCAGGCACCATTGATTTTAGACAACGATGCCAAGGAATTTAAAGGAAAGAAAACTTGTGCTGAAAATCGTGGGAAGTAGCTCATTCTCATTTACCTCGGAACTCTAAGGTAATTCTAGTGAGTTATGAACTTAGCCTTAAGACTAGAACTATAAAATCTCTACACAGAAATAGAAAAAGGCTTCTGGAGCAGAAAGACCTCTTTTCCATGGGTTTGCTTTCACACAAAAGAATTGTGTAAAAAACTTGAGAACTGAATTTTATCACAATTTAGCAGGCCTGCCCTTCAAAAAACAAAAAACAGTTGAAAGGTGGGTTAGCTGGCCCAGCTCTACCACCACCCAACAACCTGCAACATATTTAGCAAAGGAGTTTTATCTAAATATAAGATTTTACACACATACACTCATACACACACACACTCACACACATACGCACATGCACACGCATTCACACACACATACACATAATAAGAAAGAGACATAGTCAAAAGTATAAAAGCATTGGAACTTTGAACACTTTGGGAAATGCAAATGAATCTGCAGTGCGATACCTCCTTCACTTTACCAGGCTGCTCCAGTACTGAAAGTCACAGAACCCCAGGCTTGGGGAGGATTTGGAACGTGGTCTGACCATGTTGGAAAACACTCACTCACAATATGACCCTGGAAATGACTCTCAGATGATCACCCGTGAGAACCGAAAACACACAGCCCTTCATAGCAATGTCTGTAAATATTTGGGACAGCTCTGATGGGACCCTGCCTGCACTCAGTGGGCAAAGAAATCATGGGGTGCTGGGATGTACAAAGGGAGAGCCCACTGACAACCTGAGTGAGTGTCACAGCGGCTATGGCAATGAGAAAAGACACAGAGGACATGGCCTTAAATCGGGGACACCCAGGGTGCCAGGAGTTGTAGAACATCCAAATTACTGGATGTTTCTACTCCACAAAACATCTGTTCAGATGAAGCCAAGGAAAGGGGGAAGGTTGTCTAGAGCTGTGGGTTGGGACGAGGTCAGCTGCAGAAAGGGACAAGAAAATTGCTGTCCCCATACTTTCTATTTTGATTGTTTTGGTTGTGTAGCAGGTAATGATATCTTTTCCAAAGTTATGGGGCATGAACATTTAATATATGTGTGCTCTCTCTTTTGAAACAGGGTCTTGTAAAGCCCATATGGGAACTGAACTTGAGATCTTGACACCTCGGCCTCCTAAGTGCTGTGAGCCACCATACCCACTGCTATAATGAACCTATAGAATGTATTACATCTGAATACAACTGAAGAGCCAGACGTGGAGACATGGGTATAGTCAAGATTATGTTTATGAGTAACTTGTATCTTTCTGCTATGAAAATGAGCTCAACATAGGTATTTACCCTCTGTGGATGCCGTGGAGTCTCTCCTTTGAGAGCGTGTTAGAAGCTGCTGAGGTGCTATGGTCTAGTTCTGCATTGTGCTGTGGAAAATTAAGCAGGATGCAGATTATACATAATATTTGTGTTTATTAGTAGAGAAAGAATGGATTTGCTAAGAGTAGTGGCACCCCATTGTGTGGCTGTCACTTCTCATTGTCAGCTTGCAGAAAACATTCAGCTCAAGTCCTCAGCTTGTTAAACCTGAAACGCTGTTTATGGGTTTTGTGTTTTCCTCCTGTGAACTATTAAGCATTCTGTTTAATTTGCAATGGCAGAGCAGGTTTTCCTGATGGCTTGGCTCCTTTGGGATGATTGCTGAGGGCCATGCTCAATATTAGAACCATGGATCTAAGTCTCTCTATTAAGACAGTTTGAGTCTCAAATTGAGGACACCAGGGGTACCAGGAATTTCAGCACATCTGAATTACAGTGATGTTTCCACTCACAGAAATGTCCGATCATATCTCCTCTAAGAGAGGTCAGAAGACAGCTCACATGCCACCTTCTGGCAGATACTTCACAGTGAGTAGAATGGTTTCCATGACCACAGACACTCCTTTGTCAGAGTAGCACAGCTGAACCCACAGAAGGACAAAGAGAAGCATCCCCATCAGTGACCAAGATATGGAGAGTTTTTTTGGTTTGGTTTGGTTTGGTTTTCTGTTATTTTTACATAGAGGAATGGACAGCAGCGTACTCTACCAAACACCCGAGCCCCTTGTAATGTAGAAATCTCTACCTCATAGCTAATTTTCATGAACAGAACACTAGATGTTATACACAGAAGGGCTAACCCTTAACTTTCTGCATAACTGTTCAAAATATCAGACATAAACAATTTAGAAGACAAAATTTATTTCAATACACAGTTACAGCGATGTCAGTTCATTATAGATGGGAAGGTATTGCAGGACTCTGCAGCTCATGATCTGGTAGGCTAAAAACACAAAAAAGGGACAGGAACAGTCAGAGACAAGACAATTGCAAGGACCCTGGTGACCTACTCCTCCCCTTCACTTCCTGAAGATTTGGGCACCTTTCAAAACAGTGCCACAGTTAACCCATGAGCTTATTGGGGGTCATTTCACGTTCACACATAACAGAGACCAGGAACAGTGGGAATCAATGGATTGTACACGGTGGCTGAGCTTTAGGTAGGATGTTTAGCCCTGCTGATGCCATTTCCATCCTGGTTCCTGCTATTTTCCCATCCTTTAGTTCTCCAGCTTGAGGAGAGTCCATAGAAATCCTTTCACATAAAGATACGGTGAAGTCATTTTACCAAGAATCTGGTATGAAGAAGGGAGGAAGTTTTTGTTTTGTTTTGTTTTAAAAAAAGAATTATTTAAAAATAAATAAATAAAATAAAATAAAATAAAATCAATAGCTGGGTGGTGATGGTGCACGCCTTTAATCCCAGCACTTGGGAGGAAGAGGCAGGTGGATTTCTGAGTTCGAGGCCAGCCTGGTCTACAGAGTTAGTTCCAGGACAGCCAGGGCTATACAGAGAAACCCTGTCTCGACAAAACCAATAAATAAATAAATAAATAAATAAATAAACAAATTTATTTTATTTATTTTATGTATAGGAGTACACTGTAGCTATGTTCAAACACACCAGAAGAGGGCATCTGATCCCTATTACAGATGGTTGTGAGCCACCATGTGATTGCTGAGAATTGAACTCAGGACATCTGGAAGATCAGTCAGTACTCTTAACCACTGAGCCATCTTTCCAGTCCCTGGGAGGAAGTTTTGTTGGACATCCTGCTACTAAGGAATATCCCATAGGGGCTGTGTCTGAGTGAGTAACTAGACTACTTGCGTGTTCACATGTGTGTGAGTATGTGCGTGAGTGTGTATGTGCATACAGAAGTGTGTGAATACCTGTTAGTGTGTGCATACAAAAGTGTGTAAACTCCTCTGTGTATGTGTGCATGTTTATGTGTACGAGTATATTCGTGTACGTGTGTGTGAGTATGTGTGTGTGTATTTCTGACTCTTCCTTTGTGTAAAATCCAGAATTTACACTTCTATTCCTCCAGTGGGCATTCCTCCCAGAATTCCTACACATCTGTTGTCCATTAGTAATACACAGTGGTTCTACCTCTTATTCCACCCCTCAGATTGTACAGTGATGCTCATCTCGGTGCTCAGCAAACCAAATGACATCCGGCAATAAGACTGTCTCCTTTAGAAGTGGATTGTCATCATCCTTTGTAGTCAGACTTGATTCAGTATCCCCCTCTCGCATGTAAAACTTCTCTCAGCCACACTTCAGTGTTCGATGAATTCTAAGAGTTTCTCGGGCCCTAACATCTCTGAAATTAGAATGCGACTTACAAAAGAAGGTATTATACAATTATAAGTTTTGGTTAAATATGACACTTCTACTTGAATACAAGGCTGAAGAAGTTATTGCTGGTATAAACTTAGGCACAATCTTCTCTGTTTCAAGACAAAATGCATGTCAAAGTCTATGAAGCTCCAATGAATAATTAAGAAGCTATGGCCACAAATATACCCCTCTCTCTTGACTCATTGAAGTTCCACGTTAGAGAGGACAGACCCAGGCAGCTAGGAATAAGCACAAGAAGTTGTCTCCTTGTCTATGGTACAAAGGTTGGAGACAGTTGTCAGTGAAGAGATAATTCTTCGAGTTTGATCCAGAGACCACATTAGCCTCTCCTGAGAGCCTGACTTTCAATGCTGGATTGTAATCTTTATCTGTTTCAACAGTATCCACAGCTTTTTACTTTCTATGGAAAGTCTGAGTCTCCAATGCAAAACTTTCACTGGCTTCATTCTAATGTTAACACATCCGTATAGTTTATAGGCTGCTTTAATTCTACAGCTTTTTCCCCCCCTTGTGTAGCCCAGGGTCTCTCAGCTCCTCTTGTTCCTTCCTGGTTAACATTCAGAAACTCAAAGGTAGCAGAGTGTTATTGATTCTCTCTGGTTTTTGTTTTGTTTTGTTTTGTTTTGTTTTTTGTTTTGTTTGTTGTTTAGTTTTGTTTTTTCCTTTTTGTTTTATAAGCATTTTCTTTAAGGTGCAATTAGATCTTTTTATAGCTACGTGCCCCGTGTTTGGACGATTGTCACAGTCTGAGGTTGTCTTTATGACATGTTCCAATCCCTTCCCCAGGAGCGTCTTCCACTGCACACTTTATTTTAGAGATTGTCCCTGGTATTAAGGGAATATTAATCACTGTTGTAAACGATCTCTTCCCTATAAATTTGTGGGTATGTAAGCCACAGAAGGCTTTAACTTTCCTATTATACCTTCCAGTCCCACATATTTAACCCATCATAAACTTTGTTTTATCTGAGATAATTTTCCAATTCCTAGAAACCGGGTATAAAGTTTTTTAAGTAACTATTCTGAATTCTAAGATTTTTTGTGAAATAATAGTTAACATCAGCTCCTGTATCCACCAAATCTTCTATTTCAATACCATTTACTTGCAATTTTAAGTTTGACCTCTAATCATTAATGGCTGTTTACCAAAATACACATTTTTCTATATTTCCAAACCCTCCTGTTCTCTCTACTGGAGCAGTTTTGCCTTTGATATAGGGAAACAACAATAGCTGAGCAACCCTATCACCTGCATTAAATTACGGCTCTTTTTACATAAGCCATTTTAATTTATCTTTTGAAATATTCATCTGTGATTCCTGGCTACACAATGAATCCTTGGGAAGTCAAACCACTCCTTCCCAAGATAATCCCTGCTGTCCCCTAGGGCAAAGCATCATAAATTCCAGTCGTTATTTTATAACATTGAGTTCTCTGGCACAGAGTTAGATGTTTATCTGTGGCAAATCTAGAGGTGCCTGCAAGTGGAAGTCTTTCAATCTGCATGTTCATCCTTGGCTAAGATTGCTTGTAATTTTTGCTGCAGGACTCTGAGCCAAGCTCCCCAGGCTGCTTCCCAATGGTAAGGAATTATCTTGAATATCTCTTGGATCTGCACTTCTGAACCCAACGATGGCCTTTGCCACATCTCATACACATCATGGGAAATCTAGGCATTCTTTCTGTGTGAGAGTTAGTAAAACCATTGACTCTAGAAATGGCTTATTCATTTTTTTTTCCAGGAGTAAGTACTATTTTCCTTGCAGTTAACACATGGGGAATTTTGAGATGTGAGGCTTTTGGTTTGGTGAATCTCTCTGCAAATGACTCCATTTCCTGAAATTGAAGCACTGGACATTTTGATATTGGAGACCTCTAGCTATAGTTTGACCTATTATATTAGCATGGTGTGCATTAGAACCAATATTGGTCATATCCCTTATTCATTCCTACATTTAATGCTCTAATAACATTTTTACACACAGTATTTTAAGCACCAAGGTCTCTGTCACACCTGTCTTGTGTCAGAGTCTGATACAGCTTTGTTCACAACTGAGACTAATCTTTGATTTCTTTAGAAAAAAAAATGGTAATCTTTGTAAATGAGGTGGATTTTTTCCTCAACTCTTCAACTTTATCCCAAGCTCTTAAAGCCACTAAATGACACTGTTCCATAGTAGTGTCACCAAATTGAATCTGTTCTTGTATATCAGAGCGCCAGCCTTTACCCAGCAACTTGTCTTTTGCTATATTCATTCTCCTCATTCTATTTTGTGGTTCAATATTCACCTCTTCCCTCGACCATGTTAACCATGGCAACTGCAGACCAATTCCTTTTAGTCTTGGGGACTAGTGCCATTTTGAGTGGCCCAATTATTTAGGATTTGTTACACATAAGGCAAATGCATCCCATATGAAATCATAGACTCTTTAAAAGGCCTTACATCTGTCATTTCTATAGGACACCATCCTGTCCCTCCATGACCTTGTTCCACCCTGTTAGCAGGCATATGGTGCATGACTACTGGGAAAGCTGATGATGATCTTGTAAGCCAGGGCCACCCCTCCTGTAACTCTGGCAGTGGGGTGGGTTTGAGATTAATCCTTTCTTTTGAAGCAGGCTGTTTCATCACATTTTCTCCTGCTTTTCCAGCTTTCCTCTGACCTGACTGCCCGCTGGTAGAGTGCTTTCTCTTTTCCCTCCCATGAGAAACTCCTGCTTGCTATGGCTGAGCATTTTTGTTCTCTCTTTTCCCGTGCCCCTGGCCTCTCAAGCACTTCCACCTCTATCTGCAAGTCTTTCAACTTTTTTAAAAATAAAGTTTATGAAGAAAAAAAAATCAAAAATTGAAAATCCCTTCTGGGAGCAAAGGAGGGAACATCCCAGCGGCAGCAGCCATAATAAAGTTTTGCTGGTATCCTGAAAAAAAAAATATATCCACTTCATCCCCTGCTAGTTTACGGCAATTGAAATAAATTTCCCATTCTGCTTTGCCCCACATTAGGTACTACCTATAACTGGTCTTTGCTACTTTGAAGGTTCCCACCCTTTATCCCCTCAGTATCACACCCTAACACTAGATAGGATAGAAAGAAGGATGGAGGAGAGAGAGGGAGAACTCCCTGAATCTAATTTTATTTCTTTTGTGTCTTCTTTGCCCACTTCTTTGATAACAAACTGCAAACACCACCAACAACCAAAAACCCCATCTGTCAGGGCCCCAGAAGTTATATTCCCTCTGATAAGTTCCCAGAATTCCAGACATCACACAGATGCTGAAATTATTTGCAGCTGGCAAAACAACACCTCTACTAGAGCACGGGGCAAATCATACTCAGCAGCCCAAAGAAGCCCCGCACCCCCACATATGGAATTAAAGTGAAAGCATATTCTTAAAATATTTCTGTGGTTTTAAAAGAAACCAAAATTCCAAAATTGTCACTACACAGACACATATGTATATACAAGCATATGCACATATGCACTTACATGCACAGACACACACCATAAACATTCACAACACACACACACACACACTCATAAAACTCTGCCATGACTTTTAAAACTAAAAAATAATCAGAAATAATTGGTACATCTGTCAACAAGGGAGGACAAGGTATTATGCTGCCATTCTGGAAAATACTGCATAGCACTGAAAAACATGTGTGCTCAATTACATATGTGTGACCACATGGAAAAATTACTAAGATACATAGTTGAATGTAAAAACTGAACATAGACACAAAAACATGGAAAAGATCCCATTTTGTATAATAGAAGGCTTTGTATATCTGACTATAAATGCACAAAAGCAGTCTAGCAAGTTTGGTATGAACTAAACTTCAGAGACCAATTCTTGGGAGCCAAACAACACTGGAGGATAGAGGTAGAAATGTATGGACAAAAGGTACATAATAGTTACTGTTATTTCTTTATGCTATTAACCTTTAACCATGAGAATCCAGATGAAGATTACCTTTTGTGATTTGTTTATTTATTTGTTTTTTTTTAAAGGCAAACTCTGGGTCATAATTTGCTCATGTGCCCTTTTAACCCTGAGCTTAGGCGCCATCAGCAGCTGCGGGCTGCAAGCTCTAGCAGAGGGATTTCTTGTCTCTTGTTAGGGATTCTGTACTCTGCCTAATGGGCATCGTGTCCCCTTCCCCCAGTCCAAATGGCGAAGAACAAAAGCATAAGTTAGCAAAGCCCACAAGGATCACCAGAGGGGGCTGGGCTAGGGTGGGATAGGACACGTACCGTCATACCTCATGGTAGTAATACTGCACTTGTAAACCAGCCAGATTCCAATGCATGCATTGTTGTTCCCATGATTTAATAATAATAATAATAATAGCCCATTCTGTCTTATTTTTTTTTCACCAAGTGAATTAGGGAAAACTCATCAATACGTAAAGAAAGGAACAGTACAGAGTTGCATGTGATGAATGACCATATTCTTCTCAGTACATTAACTGAAATTTTCTGTCCCTGGTGTCCTTTTTCTGGTTCAAAAAAACAAAAACAAAAACCCAACCTCCAAATTGTCTCACAGCAGTGTTTGAATACCTGTGCCATTTGTCTTAAAGTTATCTTTAAAGGCTGCTTTAATGACAGCTTTGCACTGTGAGTCATTAGGTTCTCCATAAAGAATGGATTCACTGAGAGAATATCGCATGCCATCGCTATCAGTGTAGACTGGGCAGCTAGCTCCTCATGAGTCACCCTGGACAGTAGATGACAGACATCTTCATTATTCTCTGCACCGATGACTCAGCCTGAGCTCCTTGATGGAAAGTATCAGTGGTTTTTATTTCTTTACTATACTCTCTGGTTGAATAAGCTGATCACAAGGAACAAAGCGCACTTTTCACAAGCCATGTGTGCTTGGATGAGTCACTCACCCACTCTGAACCTCATTTATAATTATAAAAATTATACAAGATAATTATGTCTGAATGCTAAAATTAAGAGTTTTTATAGGCTGGGGAGATGGCTTTTCAGTAAAATGTTTGCCCTGCATGAGAAGCCCAGGTTTGGTGGTATGTTTGCAGTCCCAGAGCTAGGGAGGCATCCAGACTAGATGAGTTGGGTAGCATAGGAAAAACAAAACAAAACAAAACAAAACAAAACAAAACAACCATCCAAATGCAAACAAAGTAAATGGCTCCTCAAGAATGACCTTTAAGGTTAACCTCTGGGCTCCTATGTACTAACACACACATACATGTACACACATATATGCACACACACACACACACACACACACACACACACACACACACACACATATTGACATGCTGTGTGGACCTCAAGTGAGCTAACCAAATACAATCTGTACAAGCGACTTCACCCAGACAGGCAGAGCCTGTCCTGAATGGTCAGGCTGAAGAACTGTAAGCTTAATAAATGGTGGTTGTTTTCAGTCACTATGATGCTTTATGTTTTATTTCGACTAGGTTAAGAGATGCCCAGATACCAGGTAAGATGTTGTTTCTCTGTGTCTGTGAAGGTGTTTCTGAAAGAGGCCTTCACTGGGTAGATAAACACTACTCGATCTGTTAATGACATTGAGATTCTCCAATCTTATCCAATCCTATTGTAGTGGTTTGAATATGCTGGGCCCAGGGAGTGGCACTATTAGGAGGTGTGGCCTTGTTGGAGGAAGTGTGTCATTGTGGGTGGGGGCTTCAAGACCCTTGTCCTAGCTATCTGGAAGTCAGTCTTTTGTTGCCTTTGGAAAAAGATGTAGTGCTCTCAGCTCCTCCAGCACCATGTCTGCCTGCTTGAATGCTGCCATGCTTCTCACCATGATGATAATGGACTAAACCTCTGAACCTGTAAGCCAGCCCCAATTAAATTTTGTCCTTTATCAGAGTTGCCTTGGTTATGGTGTCTCTTCACAGCAATAGAAACCCTAACCAAGACACCTCTTTTTGGAAAGGGAAAAGGAACCGCAATTAAGTTAACTGATCATATGCATGTGACAAACCCCCAATAAAAAAATCCCTGCACTTGCAGTTTCTGCAAACACAGCTTGCTGCAAGTACCCCTTCCCTGGCTGTTCAACTGGATCCTTTGCACTAACCCTTACAATACATGGGCAAAGGGTTTGTCTGACTTTAGTGAGTCATGCCAGCAAATGACTGCTGCCCACATACAGGGATGGAGTCACCAGAACTTCTAACCACAAGGAGTGTGACTGGCCTCTGAAGTAGGCTTGTTTTGGGATGTAGTGGTACCTGGCTCTATCTCCAGGTAGTAAATGTCAGAATTGTGTTGATCATAAGATATCTAGCAGATGCTGAAAAATTGATGTGTGGCCACAGATCTGTCCCACGTGGAGCATGTAAGAGAAAAGAGCTTGTTTTTTCCTGTTACTTTTCCTGCGTGTGGGTTCTCAGAGAGGACTCCACCTTTGAAGGATGACTGAGATCTCACAGATCAGCTTGCTTTGAAATGAAACACCATGTGTGGTGCTATCTGCCTTTACTACAGTAGAACCTTACTCAAGGGCTGCATGGAAATGACACGGAGGTACAAACTGTATGTCACTGACCTGCGCAATCCCAGTCTGTTCTCTTGGCACTCTGTTATGTCACTTTTGAGGACTGGTCATCATCAGGGTGAGAATAGCAGGGTTTTCTAAGTTTCTGTCTTATGTATGACCCATTCTTTTTTTTTTTATTTTCTTTATTTACATTTCAAATGCTATCCCAAAAGTTTCCTATACCCCTCCCCCC
>NC_034609.1:10691550-10705389 GCF_900095145.1 Mus pahari
CCATTTGTTGAAAATGCTGTCTTTTTTCCACTGGATGGTTTTAGCTCCCTTGTCAAAAATCAAGTGACCATAGGTGTGTGGATTCATTTCTGGGTCTTCAATTCTATTCCATTGATCTACTTCTTATGACCCATTCTTAAAGGTCTTTGCTCGTCGGCAGATAAGAAGCCTCAGATGAAATAGCTTGTCATTTTCTCCCATGCTGGGAGTTACTAAGTTTTAAGATAGGACTGTAGGGGAATTTATAGATTTGGGGGTTCTGTGCCAGAAACCAGAAATAAAGGGCTATGTATGTATATACATGCATATTAACTGCAGGAGGCTAATGCCAGACTTCCAGTCCCTCAGACTCTCCACTGAGATTGAACCTAGTTGACCACAGCAATAATTAGTCCAATAGCATGTCATGTCTTACTTCCTTTCATGCTCTTACTCTTGTTTATGGAATCACCTCAAATAAACTACCACACATGAATACATTTACCCAAAGTTTGGAGCTTTGCCTTTCTTCTCATTTGTATTGGTCAGGGATCCCTAGAGAATCGGAAGCAATCGAATGTTTAAAATGGATTGATTAGATTGACTTACACGACTTGTGCTGTGTCATCCAACAATAGCTAATCTACATGACATAGTTGCTCAGTCCATGTGGCCTCAGGAGTCCCAGTCTGATGATGAAAGTCAGAAGGAGTCCTGGAGACTCTTGGGTCTTTAGCCTGTGCTGAAAGGTCAAAGAAGTTGGCTTTCAATATCAGTGAAAGATGAAAGCAAAGACATCAACAGAGTAGATGCACTCATCAGCAGGAAGCAAAGGCAAAGAGGCAAAGTAAAAACACACACACACACACACACACACACACACAAACTTTTCTTCCAGACCTCTTTGTACCCTCAAAAATACCCTCATGGACCTGACCAAAGTTCCTAGTTGATCTCAGACCCAGGCAAGTTGACATCCAAGATTAAGCAACGCTTCAGTGAGGGAGCGTGTGAGCACATAATCTTTACAGGCGTGTCTTAATTTACTCTCCCATTGCTGTGATAAAGTACTCCGACAAAAGAAAGTTAGGGGAGAGGGTATTTGTTCTGTTTGTTTGGGTTATAGTTGAAGCTACAGTCTGTAGTGGTGAGGGAAATCAAAGTATCAAGGGTTTGAAGTGGCTGCTCACATTGACTCCACAGCAAAGAAGCAGAGACTAGTGAATGCTTGTGATCCCCTGCCCTTTCTGTTTAATACAGTCCAGTATTCACTTGTGAAGAGAGTGGTTCTACCCACAGGTACTATGGGTCGTCCCACACAGAATAACGCTATCATGACAATCCCCAACAGGTCTGTCTGGAGGCCCAAGCTCCCAAGTTTGTTTCTAGATTGTGTCACATTAACAACTCTTGTCATCACAATAAATATAGCCACATACACATGTATAAAGCATATATTACTGTGTGAAACTAAATTAAATGTGTATGTATGTATGTAAAATCTATCTATAATCTATCTTATCTATGTTTATCTATCATCTAGATATCTATCTATCTATCTATCTATCATCTATCTATCTATCTATCTATCCATCCATCCATCCATGGTACATTGTAGATTTTTAAGAAATAGTGATTTGATCCCAGACAATGAATATTTTTCCTCTCAATCCTGACCCCGATTTTCCAGCTCTTCTGAGACTCTGTTTCTCTGCTTTTTGCCCCTAGAGCTGTGTTATGTAAGCAGAGGCACAGAGGTACAAGGAAGCTTTACTTAATAAAGCATGCCTTAGCACTTAGAATTCATCATTTGACCTTCAGCCTTCTTGTCTGCTGCACCTTGCAACTTTGGATTGTGTGAATAAGAGCAAGCTTTCCAGGAGGAGCAGAGGCAGCAAGCCCAGTCTCTCCATGTCAGCATGACTTTTAGGGAAACACCTGTTCAGATCTTCAATTAGCAGCCCTGCTTGGGGGATCAGGCACTGGTTTTCAGAAGCCAGTAGCAGGAAATCCAATGAGAAACACTGTCGTGTGTCAGCATGAAGGATTGTGTTTATATGCCTGGAGTCACCTTGGCAGATAAAACTAAGGTCATGCATGGTGACCACATGGTGGCTAGTCTAATTTCTTTTCCTTCTGAATGGCTCATGCATCTCCAGGTATTTCTTTGACAAAAAAATGTTTAGATGTTGTCTTAGTTTGGGTTTTATTGCTTTGAAGAGACAACTAAGGCAACTCTTATAAAGGACAATATTTAATTGGGGCTGGGTTATAGTTTCAGAGGTTCAGTCCATTATCATCATGGCAGAAAGCATGGCCACATTTAGGCAAACATGGTGCTGGAGAAGGAGCTGAGAGTTCTACCTCTTGTTCTGAAAGAGAAGACTGTCTCTTACATACTGGGTGGAGTCTGAGCATAGTAGGTGTACTGGATAGCTTTGTGTCAACTTGACACAGCTGGAGTTATCACAGAGAAAGGAGCTTCAGTTGGGGAANTGCCTCCATGAGATCCAGCTGTAAGGCATTTTCTCAATTAGTGATCAAGGGGGGAGGGCCCCTTGTGGGTGGTGCTATCCCTGGGCTGGTAGTTTGGGGTTCTATAAGAGAGAGCAGGCTGAGCAAGCCAAAGGAAGCAAGCCAGTAAAGGACATCCCTCCATGGCCTCTGCATCAGCTCCTGCTTTCTGGCCTGCTTGAGTTCCAGTCCTGTATCCTTTGGTGATCAACAGCAGTATGGAAATGTAAGCCAAATAAACCCTTTCCTCCCCAACTTGCTTCTTGGTCATGATGTTTGTGCAGGAATAGAAACCCTGACTAAGACAGTAGGGAACCTTCAAAGCCCACCCTACAGTGATACATTTCCTCCAACAAAGCCACAGGTCCTAACAGTCCTAATGTCCTAATTCACTATGGGCCAAGCATATTCAAATCACCACAGACATCTTCAAAGGAACAACTACTTCCTAGGATTTCAGTGTAGTGCAAACTTAATGGAGTGTGAGGAAGAGATAACAGATACAGAGACAGAGAGACAGAGTGAAAGAAAGGGACCAAGGTGGTCACTTCTGTCTATGGTGAGGACTTTAATCTCAGTCTTTGGTGACAACATTAACTACAGATATTTCAAGTATCAGTCTCAATTTCTTCCTTTTAAATAGAAGAGGGCTTTTTGTCTGCTTGTGGACGTTGTACATCGTGGTGCGCACTAGGCTCCGCACCACGATGTACAACGTCCACAGCCAAAGGAAGCAAGCCAGTAAAGGACATCCCTCCATGGCCTCTGCATCAGCTCCTGCTTTCTGGCCTGCTTGAGTTCCAGTCCTGTATCCTTTGGTGATCAACAGCAGTATGGAAATGTAAGCCAAATAAACCCTTTCCTCCCCAACTTGCTTCTTGGTCATGATGTTTGTGCAGGAATAGAAACCCTGACTAAGACAGTAGGGAACCTTCAAAGCCCACCCTACAGTGATACATTTCCTCCAACAAAGCCACAGGTCCTAACAGTCCTAATGTCCTAATTCACTATGGGCCAAGCATATTCAAATCACCACAGACATCTTCAAAGGAACAACTACTTCCTAGGATTTCAGTGTAGTGCAAACTTAATGGAGTGTGAGGAAGAGATAACAGATACAGAGACAGAGAGACAGAGTGAAAGAAAGGGACCAAGGTGGTCACTTCTGTCTATGGTGAGGACTTTAATCTCAGTCTTTGGTGACAACATTAACTACAGATATTTCAAGTATCAGTCTCAATTTCTTCCTTTTAAATAGAAGAGGGCTTTTTGTTTGTTTGGGTGTTTGTTTGTTTTGTTTTGATTGTTTCATTTTTTTGTTTTTGTTTTTTGCTTCTTTGGCTTTCAGTTCCAGAGTGTTACAGTCCATAATGGTAGTGTGGTGGGGCATGGTAGCCAGTGTCTACCGAAGAGAGCTGACTACATCTTTCATTCGACACTGGAAACACAGCAGGCATTAGCTTTTGTTTTTTTTTTTTTTGTTGTTGTTGTTTGGCTGGTTCCCTTTCCTTCCCAATGCTTTAAGGACACTTTAAAGTTAAGCTTTAATGGAGCCTAATGCCGGAAACACAAGGGAAAAAGTTGATGGCCCGAGAATTACATTTTCTGTGCAATTAACCTCTGCAGTAGACAACTTAGTCCCAAATTTGCCAGTGGGAGGAAGCAGTCTTTGATACAGAGAATGGCACCAATAAAGACTGGGGCAGGGACATGGCTCCCAAAAGATCCCCTGGTGTGGCCCCAGACATCAGGCAGAGATGACTTGTTTTCATTTCACAGATGAGAAACTGGATTATGAAATCAAGTGAGGAGAGGAAGTGCCTCTTATTGGATTGCCTCAATAGAAAACATTGTCTGGAAGACAAGGACTTGTGGCTGAGAAATGGTCTAGTAGAAGATGGATGCAGAAATGCGCTTTTCCGAATTGCTGGATTCCCCACCAACTCTTAAAGACATCTGTAAATTACCATGCTGTGCTACTGTAAAACCACAGCAAATAATCTTCGAATGAATTTTATGTGTCAGAAACTGTTACATGGTAGAGATATAGTCATGAGAAAAATATTAGGGTCTCCTTGCAGTTGATGGGATAGATGCTCAGCAAACATATAAACATATCACCATTGTGACAGATGAATCACATGGAAGAAGAAAATGGTGCCCAAAAAGTGTCATACATGACATGGGAGTTAAGGCTGGCATCACTGAGGGATTTCCTTGGATATTTAAGGTGAAATCTGCAGGATGAAAGGACTTAGAGGTCTAGAGGTTAGGGGATATATTCCTGGCAAATCCAATTGCATAAATGTCATCTTGAGATAAGCAAGGCTTCTATCTGTTCAGAAGAAATTGAGGTTGCTGTGATGTAACGATAGCAAGGGGAGACTGGGAAGGATGTTCAGATCCTTAGAGGCCCCACTGATCTCAACAAGAAGCCTGTATATTCTCCACAAGCCATTTGCAGGCTTTGGAATAGTGTGATTTGATTGGAAGTATCTGTGTCCTGTGAGCTATGCTGTCTGATATGGTAACCGCTAACTGCTTGACTATGGATCATTTGAAATGGTCACTGCATTAGGCAGCAGAGTTATGAAGGGTTTTATGGAAGATCTACAAGAACATGTTTATCTTTTAAGAACCCGCTATGGCCAAACTCTGGAGACTTGCCAGGAGCCAGAAACTGGGTAGCATTGGAGACAGACTATATGAAAAATATGCCTTCTGGGAGGAATCACAGAACGTGGTTATAGAGAGGCTCTCTACAGGGGAGAAAAATAAGAGGTGGTAGGGTTCAAGAATGATGTCAACATTCTGGTCTGAGAAACTGGTGGGAGAGTGTGCCATTTACCACAGCCGGACAGAAGGATGTAGTGGTGAGGGAAAGCTCTGAGAGAAAGGGAATATTTTGCTTTTGTGGTCTCGAGCAATATGTGTAGAGCTGGCAAGAGGAAGCTGACTATTGGACTCTAGGTCTCAAAATATGTTCTGTGGACTCAGCCTCAAAGACTTACTGTCAAATGGAGGCTATATTATTTAGTCAAGATCAGATTTAAAGATAAGTTGGACTTTTAATTAAACACATTCTCTCGACTATATTCTTCTATTCAGAGCAATTAGCAGGGTGGCACAGAAGCAGACAACCTTAGACATCTTCCCAGGCATGTACATTCATTAAGTATATGCTGAGATATTGTTTTCCAGAGCTTCCCAAAGCAAGGACCAGACACTTTAAGTGGTGCAGGGGATGGTTTAGGGCAATACAAGCAGAGAATTAAAGAATGTAAAAACGTATCATGGGAATGTCATCCCCTTTTGTAACTTCTCCTCTCTGATGGCAGAAGAAAGTTCCGGGTTGTTGTGAACTGGCTCTGAACACCAGCCACTGCTAATCTCCATTTCAAACAGAGCAGAGATCTTAATCTTCCAGCCCTTGGCAGGCAACAGAATTGAACTAAATAACATTATTTTGTGTTTGCTTTACAGTTACTTTCTCTCTCTTTTTAAGAACATTTTTGAAACCATCTGAAGCTTGCAGAGTTCAAATTCACAGATCATTTTTTTCCTCAACCAATGGAAAAGTATTGATAAGACCCATCCCCCTAATTATTCAACAGTGTAATTCTTACCAGTGACAACACTCTTTTCATAACCACAACATAACTATTAAAATGAGGAAATTTCCATTCAAGGTACAGACACCCCTTGAGGTTAGCCAATGGCATCACTTACCCTTCAGAGCAAAATGATAATGCACTCTTGTCCTGTGCCTTTAGTCTGCTCTGGGGAACAGCTTTCTAGTTGTCCTTTGACTTCCACAACTTTGACACTTTGAATGTCACAGACTAGTTATTTTGTAGAAAGCCCCTCAATTTGCATTTGTCTGGAATTTCTTCATGATTAAATTGATATTACAGGAGCGAGAGAGTTATTTTAACAGTGAATAAAAGCACTTGTTACTCTTACAGAGGACCCGGGTTCATTTCTCAGTACTCACATGGTAGCTCACAACCATCCATAACTCTAGTTTTGGGGGATCTGACCCTCTCTTGACTTCCACAAGTACTAGGTACACACACTGTGTAGAAATACAGTTAAAATACTCATACATATATATAAAAAAATAAGATTCCACATCTTGTTATTGTATCACAAAAAAAAGATGCTGTGCCATCAGCACTGTCCCCTAGCAAACATCACGTGATAACGATGCTCTCTGCTGGTGCTACCATTGACTGGGACTGCTTGTCGGAGGTGGTGTCTGCCCTGAGAGAGAAAACTGCTCTGGAATCTTCTGTTATAGAAAGGAATGTTAAATCTATAACATTCTGTCCTCATAAAAGCTTAAGGGTTCATTTTAACATCCATTTCCCTTCCATAGATACATTGATTACTAGTTTGATGGTTGCCAAACAGTGAAATTATCATTCCATCGTTCCTTCTGCTGGGATAAAAGGCTTTGTCTTTCCCCCATTTACTTGTTTTTGCCCGACTGGACTCATAAATTACTATGTTATTTAATGGGTTATAGTTTTATACTTACTAGCCATTTTTGATATTCATGTTCCTCCAGTTCAGACTAACAATAGTCTCTCTGATCGCTCATCTTCAACCTCTCCCATCATTCTCCAGGAACTTTCTTGCACGGGGGACCATTCTCCAGATCCTTTACTGTGAACTCTTACAGGGTCACCCTTCACGGTAGCTTGGCAAATGAGGACTGGTGTTGCTAGTTGGCTCATTGGTATTCAGATACAACTGCCATCAGGTCTTCCCAACTGTCTTTATGCACACATATATCTACAATTTATTCAGGTACACACATATAAAGACACATCTATAAAGGCATATAATTTCTGTATTTAATGGTCTCTCTACCTTTCATAAACTCATGCAAGCTCTAGCTCAATACCTCAGTTTCAGCCTCATTTTCTCTCTTTCCATATTCTTATCTCCCTTTCCAATAGTAAGAAATCTGGTTTCCATGAACAATGATATAATTCCTTCTTGGCTCCTTCCCCATAGCTTTTACAGTCAAAGCTACACTTCCATGGCTCTGAAACCACTCTACCGGTCGCCTTCCCTCCATCCCACCATGTTTGGTTATCATGGTCTTACATTCTCAGTGTTGGTTCCAAGTCTGTCAAGCTCTGACACCTGCTCTGTCTCTCAGGCTGCGTACTTTGCCCCTTGGTATGCCTTGTAGTTTGCTTCCTCGATGGTTAGTCATGTAAACAGAACTTGGGTAAATAAGCCTTTTACAGTGTGGTGGCCAGGCATCAGGGACAGAGGGTATTAGAGCAGCGATGGGCCTCCTAGTCTTCCGATGGACCACAAGTACTTCTGAGTGAGTGTTCTTCCCATCCTCATGAGACGAGGCAGACAGTGTTAGCAAGAGCACATGCTTTGGCTGTACCAAAACAGTTTGTCTGCTGCTCCTGCTGAAAGGACAAGATTATTCTCCAATATTTACTGTGAGAACTTGACAGACCCTCTAGAGGTAAAAGTCACAAAAATATGAGGACCACTATGCCTGGGTTCCCACAGAGTTTAACTGTCCGGTTCACACTGAGGCTCTTGAAGTTATAATTTAAATTTTCCTACTCAAGTATGGAAGCCACAGAGGTTCAGCTCGCAGGGTTCTGTAGGGGTGGGTGTGAGTCTCTGTACTCACTTGTATCCTATCTCTAGGTTGGTGAACCAACTTATAAATCTAAGGAGGGCTGTGATTTTTAGACTTGTCCAACCTCCCGTTTCAACAGATTCACAACTTTTAATCTCATGTCAGACTGGTAACAAACAGGATGTATAAAACTCATTTTATAAATATGTCCATTTGGATTAAAAACTGAGTTTGAAAGACAATGTTATTGATGCAATTAGTATTCTAAGCTTAAGTTTAGGAAACATTTCTGTGTCCCAAGGAGACTGGGCTGGAACCAGTGTCTCTTTTAACCGCTTGCAAATGCATATGTAGGTCTTTAATCACACGGAGTCCACGTGTATATTCCAGGGGCCATCTGTCCCTGAAGCAAAGGGTCTGCCCAGCACAGGGCTGTCCGGGGTGATTTATGAGCTCCTGTATTTGGGGACACAGCTGCTCAAGGTTGCACAGGCTCAACTCCCGAGGGCAACTTGCTGGACACTTGCCTCTCCTGGACAGTGTGTACCTGTGTAGCCACTCTCCAGACCTCAGGGACTCTGGTTCCTTTTCCATGCCCAGTTTGCCTACATTGTCTCACCCCTTTCTCCTGAGCTGCTGAGAGAAGATGCCCTCTTCTTGTAGGTCAGCTCAGCCTAGAGAGCCTTCTCTCAGCAGGGCTGCTTTATACCCCCTCAGTACAATTGTGAGACTTATGTGGGAACTTACTCAATATCTATGTCCCTGTTGGTGCCCGTGCTCACTGTACGTCCTCTCTCTTTACAGACGTTTATTTGTCTTGGGAGTGTGGAAGAACAGAGATTGACCTTCATGCCATAATTGCATGCTACTAAGGTACGTGTGTGTGAGTGTGTGTGTGTGTGTGTGTGTGTGTGTGCATGCATGCTCACGGACACACACATGTGCGTGCTTGCATGCATGTGCTTAAGTGTGTAGAGAATGTTTCATGAAACATGAGTTTATTTCTCACCATCCTCAGGATGCATGAATCAATTGCCTACCAGCACCCCATCTCTATCAGGGGTGTGCCACATTGTACAGTTTGAAGACTTCCTCCCTATGGACATGTCTCACCTTGGCTGCCCTGGGACTTAAATGCCTCCCTTTCAACTTCAGCTCAGTCAGGGAACAGAAAGGAGATGTGAGATCATTTGCTCTCTTCTATGACCTTGATGGTTAGTAAGAGCTGGAGGGGCCATCTGGAGTTGGACCCTTGCCACTGGCATAGACAGTGGAAGCCAATCAGACATGTCCAGCTGCCTGTCCCATGCCAAGCCTGGTCCTCTCACCTCCTAATAGGTCTCTGAACCCCTGGTGCTCTCGTTGCACTGACTTTTTTTCTGGAGAGACATAAACACGTGTCTATTTGTCCCAGATACGGCACCAACAATAGAACAAGCTAAAGAAATGATTCTGAATCCAGTGTGGTTACAAATATGTGAACTGGAGTTATTGATAGGAGCATGGGAAAGTGAGAGCTGGCTAGACCATCAAAGAGGGCTTCCCTCCCCATAACCTTGAGACCTTCATGCACTGCCTGATGGAATGAAGGTGATCCCAGTCTTCCAAAGGGAAGCTGTGGCTTACCACAGCTGCTTTGATGTCAAGACAGCAACAGCCTTACCATGTCTGGAGAACGGCGTACACAGCAGCCCCTCGTGACTTTTCTCTTTCTGCTGAAGACAGCAAATCTCTTCCCTTTTTTTTTTTTTATTTTTTTTTAGCCAAGAAGCTGACTGATACAGCCCTTGCCTTTGAGGCAAGAAAAATAACCCATCCAGAACAGAGATTATTGTGATTAGAAAACACGCCAATGCTCCCAGCTCAGCAACTGGATATGAAAATTAAATTTATAGAAGACTTCGAGTGTGTCAGGCCCTGGGATAAGGAGCTGCAATGCCAAGGTGGACGCTAGGGAACAGGGAAGGCAAGAGCCTCCTCAAGTCCACAGAACTAGGCTTCGCTTCTGGGTCAAGCCACTATTTAAAGTCTTTACAAACTCTCTTCACCAATTCCGCATCTTCCTCTGCAGCTAGGCTCTTGTGTGGGAGGCAGCCATGGGAACCATGATTGTGGGACACTGCTTTCAGGTAACGTCCCATGAGCCCTGTCTCTGTAAACTCTGGTAGTAATCAGTTGGAGATGCCAAGAAGAACTGCATCCTCCTCTTTCTCCCTTCCAGGAATATGTCCACAATGCCAGACGCTGAGGCAGAACTCAGTGGAGGAAGGCAAGTTGCTCACAGACTAGAGTCTTTCTGAAGACTCAGGCAAAATAGTGTAGACCAAAATGGGAACAGTGAACACAAACCAGCAAGACTCTGGACCCTGAAAGGATACCTGAGAGGGCCCTGAGCAGTTCTGCAACATTCCTGAGGTCTGTTGTGTCCCTCCTCATAGCTGCACCATGCTCTGGCCTTCTGGGACATCTGCTTTGACAACCGGAACTCCTTTGTCTAGAGTACCAACTTAGAACTAGGTTTCTAAAGGCGAATCATAAACCAGGCAAGGGGACCAAAAAGGAATGCATCGCTTTCTGAAACAGGTAGACCTGGGTGCTCACAGTGAGGCCTCAGGCTCTGTCTCTCTGTCTTGGCTTGGCTCTTCTGGGCTATATCACTGAAGAAAAGAAAGCCTGGCTTTTCCTCTCTGTGTTCTCTGTCAGCCACCTTGCCTATACCATCTGGATTTGGGTGGGATCTGAAAAAAGAGAAAAGGAACTGTGTTCTGAGAACAGAAGCCCCACATCAGATCTCTGCAGGGCAGCTGACTTTTGCTCCTAAGGTCTCCCTCAGAACGTGAGTCCTCTTGTATCTGTTCCCCTCTCAACCAGTAACTTGCTGGATAGAGGCTCAGTTGTAATCTTTCAATGTTATGGTGGGGTCCTGGAAGAAGAGATTAAAAGGAGCCTCTGTCAGTCAGCCCCCAGTTGCTTACAGTCAAAGCAAGGTGTATACTCCTCTTTCAGCCCAAGAGCCTTGCATTTTGTTGGGCACTCCCGTTGTCATAAGCACCCTTTTCCACCTGATCTGTGCTGTATGCTGTGGAGCAGAAGGGAGTGAAGTGGAGAAGCAGCTCCATCCTGAAGAATGGAGGGTAGAGCTGTTGTGCCATCCAGGGAGGGGTCAAGTCCAAGCTCCTTCTGTTCCCTCCTCGGCAGAACTCTCTGGGTTATTGAGCTGGCTGCAAATGTTAACAGGGTCCGATCTGACTTTATCTGACTGCCATTAGCGCTTCTGTAATAATCCATAAAGCATAGATCGCGCATCAAATGCAAGTTTACCGTGTAAGAGATCCATCTTCATCGTGTTAATTGAACCTTCGGAGCAGATGGGTTTCCTTTGCACGCCACATTTTATTACGTTTCATTAGCATCATGCTAATGGCAGTACAATAGCAGAAACTCTGGACATTAAAACAATTTTCTGATGGCTCAACTACATTTTCTGTGCCGTTAACTTGACGGCTGGCCTGGTGAGTTTCCATCTTCTTTCTCTCTTTATCTGTAAAGTCCTGAAGCACTTCACAAACCAGGCTTACAACATTTAGGTTGGTCTTTCCTAAACTAAGATTTTTGTTAAAACAAATAAAGTTTTTTGGTCTCTGGACCATCTTGGTCTAAAGGTTGATCCTGAGGCCCAGAGTGTCCTTCTGTCCCTTCTGTTTCCTGTCTGTTGGAAAATGAGTTTGAAGTTGTTGGCATTTAGCCTAAGCTCCGCCCCCACAGTTGCCTGGCAATAGATAGGTGTTCCTGACTCACTATAAAAGGGCTGCTCACCCTCTCCTCACTCTTGCCTTCTTGCTCGCCACAGCTCTGTCCTCTAGCCCCTTCCTCCTATCTCTCCATTCCTCTCCCACCTCTTTCTCCATGTGCTCATGACTGATCTCTACTCCTCTTCTCTCTCTCTCTCTCTCTCTCTCTCTCTCTCTCTCTGTCTGTCTCTGTCTCTACTACCCCCTCAACTCCCCTCCCTATACCCTGAATAAACTCTATTCTAAACTATACTGTTGTTGTCGTGTATGGCTGGTACCTCAGGGGGAAGGGATGCCTCAGCACGGGCCCAAAGAGGCATCCCTTCCCCCACACCTTATACCTTCACCTCCACCAAACATATCTCTGGTCTCTTTCTTGCTATATATAAATCACAACAGAAGTATCTTGTAGTCTTCTCTCAGTGTCAAGGTGTCGAGGGTCTCGGCTTCAAAAGCCCCACACATATCAAATCTGTATGTACCTATACTTATATAAGAGAGCAGGCTTACCTGTAGTCTAAGCACATAATCTCATGCTTTTAAAATCATCTCTAGTTACTCTTAATACTTAATACAATACAGGTGCTATACTGATAGTTGTTTACACTGTATTTATTGTCTAGGGAACAATAACAAGAAAAAATGTCTCTACATGTGCAGTGCAAATATTTTTTTCATATTAGTTTTGACCTGCAGTCTATTGAATCTATTGAAGTGGAAACCATGAACATAGGAAGCTAGCCAACATATCATTAGATGGATATTTGGATAACATTTTAAAAGATCATCGTGGAAGAGATGCTTAAATCCAAATCCTGACATCATTGCTTCCTACTTGTTTTCCCTTGGGGGAACTATATTGTTTTAAGCTACATTTCTCCTCTATGTGATGGTATCAGAGTCCCTGGTTCAGGACTGCAATCAACACTTGATGGGCTGTGGCTGCAGGTACTGAGGCAGAGGTGCAGCCAGGAGTCATTTCAGGTCTTTGAGGTCCATGGCAGGGCCTAGCACTTACTCTGTGCAAATGGAAGGCTACTGGAGGCTTCCCGATTGAGACTTGGTTCAGTTCATTCATGTGGTATAAAATCACTCTGGCGATCTGATCGTAGAGTTCAGGGAGAGAGGGGAGCAGGGGTCAGAGAGCAGGCTGCAAAGGATGATGGTTTAGACTAATAAGATAATGAGGAATGGTCAAGATGGGGGTTTGAGGGGAGTGGGGAATTGAGGATGGATGAGAGATTCAGGCAAGAAGAGTCCTCAGCCAAGTGTCCACGTGACCCCGAAGTCCATCTAACTGCTCCTGAGCCTTGGATCAGGGCCCTCTGCCCTCTCTCTTGGCCGTGTTACTCAGGACTTGTCTTCTTAGAATTTTCTTCAGCTGCTGACAAGCAGAGCCTCAAGTCATTTCCATGCAAAAGGCAAAGGCTCCTGGGAACTCTTGAGTGAGCATCCCTGAATGTGGTGTTGGTGTGTGTGCAGCTTTTCGGTTCTCTGGGGGTGCTTTAACATAGAGTAGCAGCTTTTGTCTCGCTCTGATCCTGGGCCTGGGGGCATTAAGCTATCCCATTTCACAGATCAGCAAACTGAAACCAGGAGAAGGTAGAACATATACTCAAGGGCATACTGTTAGGTTCTTCCATGTGAAGATGAATGATGTACGCCACAGAAATGTAGGAGTCCTACGAAAGTTATTAGATAAATTCAATAGGAGTGTTTAAGAAAAGAAAAGCTGCTGCCCTATTTATAATAGCCAGAAGCTGGAAAGAACCGCGATATCCTTCAACAGAGGAATGGTTACAGAAAATGTGGTACATTTACACAATGGAGTACTACTCAGCTATTAAAAACAATGAATTTATGAAATTCTTAGGCAAATGGATGTATATGGAGGATCATCCTGAGTGAGGTAACACAATCACAAAAGAAGTCACT